>NC_136812.1:26197462-26222462 GCF_951216825.1 Electrona antarctica
CTGAGGAGCTGACTATAAGCCTACAATACTGCACCTTCCAGACAAGAGTTTTATATACTTCTGCTGTTGAACATTGAGGTATGTGAATGTTTATTGTAGGCCTATATGCTATAACATGTATTTATGTTCTACAATATGCCTAGATGCAACCGGTCTCCTTTTCATCTAGTCAGTATAGGTGCTACCAGAGCCAATGCTGGGGGTTATGCTGTTGCCTATAGAATATTCAAATTATGGTTATGGACTATATGGCAACCATATGGCCATTGAACTCTGACAGCTGCCAGAGGTCAAGTAGATGACGAGAAAGAAGATGAACGTCTCTCTCCCCTTCACCTCTCCCTTTCTTGTTTTAGCCACATGTGTGGATTAGTGCGCGAAAGTGTGTGTGTGTGTGTGTGTGTGTGTGTGTGTGTGTGTGTGTGTGTGTGTGTGTGTGTGTGTGTGTGTGTGTGTGCGTGTGTGTGTGTGTGTGTGTGTGTGTGTGTGTGTGTGTGTGTGTGCGCGTGTGTGTACGCGCGTGTGTGTGTGTGCGTGTGTGCGTGCGTGTGCGTGCGTGCGTGCGTTCGCCTCAGCAGAGGAGCCTACGTCCGTGTATGATGTATGCAGTTCGGCCAGTCCCCCCCCGTCTTTGTCCCTCCTCTATAGTGAGATCCAACGGGGTGCTATCAATCTACTCGCGTCGCGCATCCTGCTTCAAACCAGGATGAGAGCCGCCACAACAACCTTCACTTCACTTTCACACTCATTTAACCCTTGAATCAGACCCGCGCCGGACAGTGCCCGATCCAATGCTTTGCCTTCCTGAGATGCGATACCGCTCCAGAATTTACCGGAGAATATCATCCGTCGTCGTCGCTCCCCGCTGAAAGAGAGCAGCATGCCCGACACGGGGGTGGCAGCCGCGGCGGCCAGTGCCGCAAGTAATGCCGACGGCGCCGAGAGCTCCTCTCGGCACAGACACCGTCCGCAGGGCGAGGGAGAAAAGCCTGAGATGGGCGCTGCTGCTCCGGGGCAACAAACGTCCTCCGGTGGCAACGGTGTATTAGGTGAGTCTGCCTTTCCGATGGCCGATATATGGCGTAAACGCCGGAGACTGCTGAGAGCGACTCAGCAACGTACACAGGGCTGCAGGTGAATGTGATGCACGCCTCACACCCGCTCCCCGCACCGTCCTTTTGTCTCCCGAACAGCTTTTTTGACACACTAGGCTATATTTAATGATGTCATCCAGGGATTTCATTTACCGTCCGTTGTCTAGCCTAACTGGGTAGCCTTGACTTAAACTAATTGGCAGACCTTGGCCAGGCTACCTCCACTGTTAAAAACATTAAACTCAAATTTGAATAGCCATATGTCACTGGATGGCAGGTGCATGTATTGTCCTTTTCAGTGACGGAGGATTTAAGGCCATTCAAGCTTTTGATGCGCTCCCCCCTTAAAAGAACGGACACGCTGCTTCATATAGCTGATTTGAATTGGCTCTAGTCTAGTGAAATCATAGCGACCTCTTTGTAAAATTTAAATTGCATGTTATTTTTGGAATATCCCACGTTATTAGTTGAGGGAGTGTATGAGCAGCGCCTCATGCAGCTGCCTGCCATATAGGATTGTTTTCCCATGTCTGGGGCCGCAAAGCCAGCCTCTGATCCCCACGAGTTGTGCTGCAGAGTGATGCAGTACTACAGTATATGAGGCTGAGCAGTGGGTTGCCGGGGGATGAGGGCTCGATTCCAGAATCCAGAGCAGGTGAAAGTAATCTATCTGAGAATGCTGCTGGAGCAAAGCAAGCATCATATATTGTTAGTCTATATTATGTAATAACAGTTATACCACAATGGGCTTAAGCGTGTAGCCAAAGTTTGTTTGATGAAACCCTATTGCAGAAGTGAGGGAATGAGAAAGCACATGTTTTACAGATCAATAATGAAAAATAAAACATAACTCAACTCAATTAAAAATAAACATAACTCAACTGTGTCCTGCACAGGATCATGCAGTCACTAAGACAAAAGCCTACATTGTCTATACACATTGCAAAAACTTTAAACTGCACGTTGACAAAAAGTGAATTGTAGCATCTGAGCCTGTTCTGCATTTTCTGCATCTTCATCATTCTTAATTTCTTTCCATGGATCAGGATGGGTTGGTCATGAGGAATTCACTGGGATTATATCATATAACTGTCCTCACATGTGTTAGTGTCAGTCAGACAGCAAGGCAGGGTGCAATTTCTTGCTGAGATTTTAGTTCCAGTCTGGAAGGATTGGCTTGGATGTTTGATCATCTGCAGGCTCCCACCATATTTTCCTAATCCCTTCACAGTATGACTTTGATCCTCTCAGCCATCTTCGCTTGTAGCTTCAGACATTAGTTCTTCTTCATTTCAAAGATTAATTAAGCAGCCATAATTGGAACGAGCAATGTAAAGGTCTGCAACTATCTGAGGTTAGTGCTGATACTGTGTTGTACAGTAGTTCTGAAATCAGGCCGTGTGTGTGTGTGTGTGTGTGTGTGTGTGTGTGTGTGTGTGTGTGTGTGTGTGTGGTGTGGGTGTGGGTGTGTGTGTGTGCACAGGCGCGTGCATGCAAGTGTGTGTGTGTGTGTGTGTGTGTGTGTGTGTGTGTGTGTGTGTGTGTGTGTGTGTGTGTGTGTGATTATGCTGTGTTCCACTAGCATGAGTTGAGTTGAGCATCAACAACAGTGTCACTGTAGTGTACTGTTAACTATAGTTAAGAGTAACTTCTTCTTTTAGTCACATGCAGTGATCAATCATTATGGAGTGTCAGTAAAGGCTGCTGTGACATAAGCCCTTCAGAAGTCAGTGTCCAGTTACATTCCTGGAGCATGTGGAAGATTGGCACACTAATCTAAAATCCTGAGAATGTACTTGGATCTGTCAGTTAAATGAACTCTGAAGTTTTTGCTATGTAATTACATTGGGCCTGCTGCTGCTGATGTAGCCTAGCTGTGCATTGCAAATGCTGTATGTGCTTGTCCATAGAAAATATCTTTCAGTGACAGTGGAGAGAGACAGGAAACACAGGGACAGAGTAGGGGAGTGATATGAAGCAAATTGTATCTGGCCGGCCGGGAGTCGAACCGGTGACTCACTGTCAGTTATTAGAGCCCATGTGGTACTACTTGGCTACCGGGTCACCCAAAATCCTCAGTGTTTAACCCTGAGAGTGTAAAAGTAAGATGATATCTGTTACAGCCCAGTGTGGTTGGTGTTTTTAAATGATCTTATACATTAGATACTGTAGTTAAACAGAACTCTTTTGAGTTCCACAAGATGGAGCAAATATGAAACTGTCTAAAGCTAGCTCTTTCTTTTGCCACTCTGGGCTTTTTCCTCAAAGTTGCACAGGGTCAATTCTGTTCTGAGACAGTGGTCTGAGGAATCCATACTTAAAACATGTTAGACCAGGTTTCTATGATTCATGGTATTAAAAAAGGCACTTTACATTGTGCAAAATGCATGAGTGAAATGTATTAAGCAGGGACCTGTCAGGACTGAGTGCCCCTCTCTCCTTTCTGAGTGAGTAGAATTCTTCTGGTTGGTTTAAAATAAATACAGCACAGTGTAAAGCCATGCAGCAAGGTAGGTAAGGTTTGAGTGGCGACTGGCTAAGTTTTCAAACTGAACCTACTGCTGTAAACAGCAGGGCTCTTCTCCCCAGCAGCAGTTGCACACAGAGCCAATGAACTTAACTCATAGATGAAGGGGTGATGAATATTCTGCAGCAATGATATATTGACATAAGTGTGTGTGGTGTCTAATGACTTTGAACCTAATGGCTGTCTGTCTGTGCCTCTCGGTGTTGGGTGAAATCACCCCTCAGCTATACACTATTCTCTCTCTCTCTCTCTCTCTCTCTCTCTCTCTCTCTCTCTCTCTCTCTCATTGCATGTTAAATGGAGATTTCCTTTCCTCCCATTCATATCCCATTCCAGACCTGCATTAGCAATACAGGAAAATTGTCTATGCGCAGGGTGACCTTGCTGCCGGTAATAAGATACGTAGTTGATGATGTAGTTGTCAGATTGTAACATATTTCCAATACTCTTAATGCCTCCCCCATTGTTGGGCGTTCCCTTTCGTGTTAATGTTACCTGGAAGGGTCAAACACGATACAGTACAGTATGTGAGACAGAATTTTATAAGAGAGACGACAAAAAAATATCAACCCATCAACCTAACAACAAAATGTACAAGGCTAGGGCTAGGATATGGGCACTTATGCCCATGCCTGAAATGGCATTTTTATAGTTGAACATACATGGTTGGACCTCCCATGTATAATTACCCTAGAGCCATTACAAAGAGATCATTTGCAAATGTCCTTGATGATACCCATGCATCACTCTCCCGGTCCCGACTTGCAATGTGCTTGTCCCAGATTCCCAAGGGTTTTTCTTTTAGAGAGTTTAATCATATTGACCGTCTCTTTTCTAGCCAATGGAATTATGAATCCTCATTCATGCCCTCTGGAATTTAATAGACTTTATAAACCATGAAGATTATCACACATTGTAAGCAGGGAATGGTAATGCCATACCCCAGAGCTTACTGCACACTGAGTAGAGGGAAACTGCTGCTAGTACTGATACAGGTCTGCTCTGCTGCCTTGTGCTCGATATGGGATGGAAACAAACTACTGCATGTAGAAGAAACCCTGTCAATGTCTTTAGAATGTCTTTCTCTGTGGTTATAGCTAGGGTCAATACCAAGCCTTTTCCTGCCGGCAACTGATATTGCATTGCTTGGGGAAACGATATGCATTCAGTCACCCTGTCCTTTATCCTCACTAGGTTGGGATTTAATTTTGTAGTTGCTAAGCAAAGCTAAGAGAAGTGCAATGACCATGGTGAGGAATGCTTCTCGTCTCAGCCAGTATGTAGTCCTTCATCAGTCCCTCTTTACTTTCTGGCGAAGAATAACAAGTTCTGAATGTATAGGCTAAAATCAACACGTCAAAACAAACATGTCAGTGTGTTTAAGTACCATTGTTTCACCTATATGCATTTAACAGTGGCAGGGTGTTGATTATTTATTACAGACATTTCATATCCAATTCACACACTTGTGAGAAAACAACGCAGCTGGGGCTCTGTCTATCTTCCATCTACAGAACATTCAGCACTACGAGTGCATGCTCCATATCTAGGTCAATTCACTTCACACACTGTGGGTAAACCATCTAAACAAGAAACTTAGCCTTTATTATGTCAGCATCACATTATAACAATTTAGCACCAGGTACAATAATGAAGTAAGCAACACAACTGCAAAGCAAAGCAACTGGGTGTTGATTATTATTAGAAGAGTTCCATAATTTATTTGGACCCCTCCCCCAAAAGTCCCATCTGTCCTGACCCATTATCCATAATTTATAAATTATAGATAATTATTATGGACTTATGGTTCTTCGTTTTGTTTTAGACCGTGCACCTTGAACCTTGAGTCTTTGTGATTTTTCATTCGTGGTTGTTTTCATTCAATTAATGTAAATTGTTTTAAAGATTATGCTTTTATTACAACTCATATGTAAACCACTAGACAGACATTTCCCCTGCTCATTACTGTGCATAGGTAATGTAATTGCAGTGACTGTGTACTTAAGCATCAGTAGCCAGAACGTTTCTAGCTGCCAGCCCAGTATGAGAGAAATATGTGCAAACATTGTCACCACTGCTGCTACAACTCCATCCATGATCTTTCCCATCAGACTTCTTCACTCTCTTTTGTTTTAACTAATTTCCTCTAGTGCTATCCCATTTAGTATTGTTTTTTAAAATCGTTATTATGTTTGTCTCGAAGAAGGAGAACAACAGTCTTTCATTACTTTCTCCCCTCCTTTTTAGCCTTAACTTAGCTTCTAGCTTCTTCTTACATTATTTTTCTTCAGTAAGTATATTCCATTTCAGTCAGCAGGAGTTGGACTTGCTTCGAGGATACAGTATACGCATATATAGAGTAGAAAACAAAATCTGTCCGCATTAGCCTCACTCTATCCTGAAGGACCATGAGAGTGTAACCTACATCTCTGCATGAAATAATACAGTACTTTCTGTTCCAGCTGATACACATTTACATACTGTTACTGTAGAGCCTGTTGTTACTGATGACTGATGATGAGCTCCTGTGAGGACCTGTCCTTTCAGACTCTCTCCTTGATTTGGTTCATTCTACCCTCTCTCTTTCAGTCTGTTGTCTTGCTTGTTGTGAAGACAAGGGAAATTCTCATAAGTTTGGTCCCACACTATCACTTTCCCCCTTGAGAAATTTTTCCCCTTCTCTTCTGTTCTCAATCAGACTGTTTTCTTGCCGCAGCAGTCTGTTTAAGACACCGAAGGAGACAGAAAGAATAGGGGTCCTAGGAGAACATTCTGTTCCAGCTACTGCATTTACACATAGTCAATGTTGACGGATGATGAAAGCCCACAACTCTAGCAATTACAGGCAAAGTTTTGTCACTTTCCTTTTCCACATGTTTTATTTTAATGTAGGCCTACTGTACAGTACTGCCTCAGGCTGGGCGATATGGAAAAATCTAATATCACTATATCGATATTGTGGGGAATGGAGATTAGACACTAGTAAAAATAAAGTCATGTCCCCAACACTGGCATGGTCAGAAACAGCAATATTTCTAAAGTAATAGTGGACAGTGGACACCTCTCATGCTTACATCATTGTCTTTAGTCCTATATAATTTACCATACGACCTAAAATAACAGATTTCTGTATTCACTTGAACATCTCTTATTTTCTCTTAACGATACGGGGGTACAACAAAGTACAAATTAGACAGGCAAACAAGAACATTGTACAGTATATATATATATATATATATAATATAAATGTAAATGCACCATTTACAGTGTTTCTTGTTTTTCTGACATTTTCCATTCACTCAGAGCTCTGAGAGTCCCAGAGCGTTGCACATGACGGTTGAACAAATTGGCTGTCAGACACGTCACCTTTTCTCTCGTACAACTATTTACATGTGAACTATTTCCAGTGATTGTCTTTCCAGTGATTGTCTCTCTTCTGATCCTTGTTGACTGAGGCAGGAAAGTCAAGGCCTGTTTACGTTAAGTCAGTGCACATCCCTTTTGAAAAGAAGCCGTAATATGGAGAATTATATATGCTGATAATTCTCTTGAATAAAATTCAGTTGGTCAGGGTTAGTTTAATGTGAAATGAAAACCTTAAATGGGCATTTCACCACTGGAAGAAACTGCAGTCACTCAATGTTATTAGTATTTGTAGTAGATAACAGTAACACAAATTAAAATTTTCACCCTATGGCCATTGGCCAGAAGAATAATGAAGTCTGTGTGTTTGACTAGGGTTTGACTGGATTGCTGAATTCCTACAATGCCCATAATGCTTTAGTGCACTTCCCCTCCTTGTGGAGAGGGAGGAGGCTGCATGGAGGTGTGACTTTGTAGTCCAGGAAGGAAGTTAGTCGAGTAATACAATCACATATACATCAGAAGATCAGGAAAATAAAAACAAAAGGATACATCACCTCGGGATACATCACTGAGGATACGTCCCAGGTGCATCCATGCGATGCATTTCTTTGTTATAATTAGCATTTTACCATTTATAATATTTGTGTTAGTTGTCCAGTGTTTTTTAATTTCACCTCCATTTGTATACTATATATCTTCTCTGTTGAAGTCTGTTATTTGATGTTATTGACATGCTGTATTCATGTAAATCCAACATCTCCCGCTCACACAAATTGGGGATTTCCCACTGACCAATGGAGATCAGCTCTACTCTGCTACACTTACAGTATGTGCTATTCTTCCATGTCGCCATCAAGGCCTTTTCAAAGACAAGAGAAATCAAAGCCACATGATCACTGATGCTGGATGTCTTCCTCTGCTTGTCATTGAGCAGACAGGAAGTGGATGCCAATGTGTAGTAATATACATCAGAGTGAGCCCCCTGGCTATTGATCTGGCTTAGTGCCTCCTGTGTTTCCTGTCCAGGAATAGCTTAGCGCAGTGGTTCTCAACCTGTGGGCCGCTGCTATTGTGGGCCCCCAAATGATTTAGAAAAAAAAAAGTTTTCTTTAAAATCTTGTTTGCATTGTGATAAATAGGAACTTTAAGTATACTGATCCAGATCAGAACACCATCCTTCCATTAATTATTAAAATAACACGCTCTGAAAATGCACATGGCCCTCCCATCTGACCACGTCAGAATAAAATCACACCTGTGTGAAGTGTGAATACACACCAGTGCAACTGTAGTGTGTGGGGGTCCCCGGGGGCAACATCCAGACCCCCATGAACGCGCCCAGGGGGCTGGCCTGGTTCCGGCGAGCTTTCCCGCGTCCGAAACGGTCGAGAAATGACAGAGTTACCGCGTGGGGGTCCACGGGGGACCCCCGGAACATCCGGACCCCCAGGAACATGGTCAGGTGGCCGGTCTGGTTCCAGCGAGCCTTTCCACGTAGGAAATGGTCGAGAAATGACAGAGTTCTGAGTTATCATGTTGCAGCTTTCCGTGCTCATCCGTGCTAGGACGCGTAGACATCCATCCATCCATCCATACATACATACATACATACATACATCATACATACATACATACATACATACATACATACATACATACATACATACATACATACATACATACATACATACATACATACATACATACATACATACATACATACATACATACATAGGGACACACATAGCTGCGTAATGGAGCGGAGGCACCGCTCAAAATTTGGTTTGGTGTGGGAGTCCGTTTTCAGTGAGTGAAGAGTGATATTCTTTGTGTACCAAATCAGGACATTATAAAATAATGACAGGCCCCAGAAAACCTCTCAATGCTTTCTTCTTTTGTTTAATATTTTGCAATTTTACTCCAGTTTCTGTATTGTATTGTATTGTACACATTTGTAAATGGAAAACAAAACTTAAATCTCATTAAATGGCTCGTTTTCAACTGCTTAACTCTGACTAGTGCCTCAGTAATCTTGACCCCTTCCTTAAAGCCCCCAGATGACCACGCGTGGTTGTGCATTGATGATAAGAGTAATCCATGCCTTTGTTCTGTGTGCTCATTAGAAAAACACTTTGTGCGCCCAGAGATTCAGCAGTTCAGTTTGACGGTGCCTGCTGCCCGACAAGCAGGTCTGTTTGGCACACAAAAGCAGGCATTCATTAGATTGCATTCATGACCACTCACTTATTCATAATCCCCCTCCCCATAATATCCAATGCAGCCATTTAGTTAACCAGTCTAAACAAGATCAGTGAGATCGAAAGTTTTAATTTAAATACTTAAACCCTCTAGACTTAGTAAACTCTACCTGAGTTGGCTTTCTACTTGGACGGCATCGGCATCTACTCTACACCATCTACTCTACACCAAAAAAATGGTACAATGCTTGTGTTGCGAACTTGCAACACACTGTGAGCTTGTGGCTAATGTTTTCCCCCAAAACATGGATGTTGGGGTTCAAGTGGTCAACTCTCTTTAATTTAACTATCATATTTTGCTGCTTGAAGGTTATCATGTAAGCAGTTCAACACTGCAGTTCCTTCATCTTTGTAACCTGGCCGAATAATAGACTGCATTGTCTGTCTTTTCACTGTAGCTGGCATCTTATCCACAGCTCTGAAAGGCAGTGACACACACACACACACACACACACACACACACACACACACACACACACACACACACACACACACACACACACACACACACACACACACACACCACTGAGATAGGTCAACCCAGTTAACACAGCTAGCCTTGAATGAACCTCAAACTTTACCTATTTGGCAGAGAGAAGGAAAGAGGGGGATTACATTAAGTGAAGAAGTGAGAACACAAGAACAAAGTCATGTAAGGAAGAAGTTGAATAAACTTGTCACCAAAATATTCCAAATGCAAGTATTTGTGTCTCTCCCTTCCTGCACTGTCTCACATGGTCCTTCCCTTGGCTCTCAGCACCAGTGTCACGTGTGATCATTGTTAAGTCGTAGCAAAGGACGTGTCCCCATTATCCTCTCTGTGTGCGTTAATGAGGGAAATGGACTTGAGATATCCACCAGCACTGACATCTTCATCCCATTCATCAGAGTGGGAGAGCTTGTGCGTCAAACCACCCTGACGCAGATAGACAATCTAGTCTCAATCTGCATTACGTCACTTAGGACAGCCTCTCATCTCAGCAGCTATTAATGTCAGAATGAGCTCCTGCTGTACCAAAAGGAGAAACTCATTTAGGTTCTTTTGGAGGGTTCCATTGCCTCTGTATTGGATTTTATATGCATAGATCATATCTGCATGTAATAATGGTTGAGGAAAAAAAGAAAGGCAGTTTGATTAGCCACTTAATTAAACCCCAGTCGTTGCTGAGCGAAATCCGTCAGGGTTCTATGCTAGTGTTTTTCTGTTTTCGCTTACATTAAATATCCATTGAAATAGCCAGTCGACAAGCTCACAATGTGTCGCAAAGCAAAATGGAAGTACTAATTTAGACAACTAGTCTTTAGCCGTTTGAATATATGAACACCAAATTATGTACATTGAGTGTAATGCGATTTAATAGATCATATTATTGATGTATGTATTTTGAGGTGTAATCAGTCTGGTGTCAGAGGCACTTGCCTATCAGGCAAGTAGTAGGCCTACAGGAAAGGTGCAAAGTGTGGTTGGGTCGAAGGCATATATGCCTTCGGAAATATAGGACCTCCCACTGATTTAGCTAGCCAATTTCAATGTCAATGCCCTGTGATCATGTGTAAGAAATTAGGAGGGGATTTATCCCTCAAAAATCATGTTTTGATTCTGTTGATTCAACCACCCTCGACATGTGATTAAAAATTGGGGCGGATTGGACATTCCGTTCGTGATCTGTTTTTTTTTTGTCAAATAGGCCCCTCCCACTAACTTTGGAAGCCGATTACGGCCGAACGATACGGACTATCAAAATTCTGCCTGTGGTGTTTTCATCGGATAGGTCCAGAGATAATGTGTACTGATTTTTGTGAGGACAAAATCTGTAGGTGCAAAAAGTGTGTTTTGAAGAAAATTCTAAATGGCGGAAAATCTATCCTGACGCAAATGGGTACCTATATGGGGAGATGCGTCATGGCCCAAGGAATCCAGGGAAAGAGAAATGTTGATTTTATGAGCTACGGTTCAAGAGTTATAAGGCAAAATGTAAAGTGGGCTGTTATAGCACCACCATGAGGCCGACTGATTATTTATTACATTAATCTTAATAATTATTATGAACCTACGGTTTCTGAAAGAAAAGTACTTGATTGTGAGTTTTCGCATGTTCCCATATAAGTCGACGGGAAATTTTAATTCACTAATAAATCTAATTAACAGCGTTACATTTGTTACATTGAAAAAAGGGCCTCGTTAAGACCTCCATAATATAATGGTCAATGCCTGTGTGAAAATTCAGAGCGATTGGTGCAGCCAGTGAGAAACAGCAACAGTGTTTCAGACATTCTATCTATCTATCTATCTATCTATCTATCTATCTATCTATCTATCTATCTATCTATTAGATCGCATGCGTGTGCGTATACGAGGAGATTTGGGATATTCGATGACCTCACATGGGTGCCACCGGAGGCTAGCCATGGATGCTAAAAACAGCTAATGAACGGCAAATAAAACAGTATTAATTCTGGATTAAATTACATGAAAGAAACCAGAGATTTCTCGGGTTGGCAAAGGAGGGTTTAAGCAATAAACCAGAGAAATCGCGGGTTCGGCATAGATTGGGTTAATGAGCGCGTTTCCATTGGGGTCCAATCATGCAGAAGAGAAAAGCATATAATAACAGCAGCTGCGTTAAAATGCAATCTAAAATGACTATAACGTTTAAAAAGGCAGCAGCGTTTATGGTAATGTGCAGCCAGGAGGAAATCATGTAGAAGAGAAAGGCATATAATAACAGCACTAACAGCAGTGCATTAAAATGCGACATAAATGCACGCTAATATGTTAAAAGCAGCACTGTGGGGCCAGCGCACCTGTCACACAAGACGACCGTGGCCACGCCTCTGTACACTTTTGCGGTGCGAACTATAAGCAAGCCCCTACGACATACTAGTGTCATGTCCAGGGGGTTTACTTACTTGTACATCAAGCTGCCTTACGTTAAGAAATAGGAGATAGGCTTCTGCCCTATGGGTTTAAAATGACTGTTCAGCTGTCTATCGTTCTGTCTGTCAGTGATCTCATACTGTCAGTGTCTAGTAAATATTTGTGTCCAGGCCGTGGCTCATTGAGTGTGTTTACTTTAAAACCTAATATTGCAACACTCAAGTGTCATTGATATTTTCTTAACACCCCAACTTTAAATGTCAATTCTTCTTGAAATGCTTGGCAGTTGGCACTGCTTGTACTGAACAGAAACACTAGGCATGCCCTTTCTAAAAGCCCCTTAAAATGTATGTGTACAGGCATGAGTCTGTTTTCAGTGATCTTTCAGTTATCTTTCTTTGAATATAAGAATAGAATAGAAGAATAGACTTTATTTGCCTTTAATATTTGACTTTATTTTAGTGTATAGGACATTTTGGAGCTCAGCTCCCAGGGTCAGCATTAAAAGATACAGAAAATACAGGCAAGACAGAGAAAAACATACAATCCTAGTCATCCTACATAGTACGGTACATACCCTACCCTACCCTACATACGGTACATACCCTACCCTACCCTACATACGGTACCTACCCTACCCTACATACGTATATCCTGCCATACTCTGGCATGCAGGAACATTTGAATAAATATGTACTTCATAAGTTCATAGTCTATAGTTTTGAGTACCAAATCAAGACATTATTATAAAATAATAACCTAATGTCTCAATACTTTCTTCTTTTGTTTAATATTTTGCACTTTAACTCTGAATTTCTTTATTGTTTTGCAGTTCACATTTGTAAATAGTGTCTAATGTCAGAACTTAAATCTCATGTGACAGTAGCAGTCCCAGTGTGCGTGCGTGTCTGTTCAGCTGTCTATCATTCTGTCTGTCAGTGATCTTATACTGTCAGCAAATATTTGTGTCCAAGCTCATTGAGTGTGTTTATTTGACTCTTGGCACTTTATTACTTAGTTAATGATGCTAAGTCTTTACTCATAATAGCCTACACCTTATTTTTGTATTAGCCTACATATTGTTATTTCTGTCGGTCGGTGGTGGATCATACTACTTGCTACACCAACATTTCACAGACGTATGAACGTGATCTATTTGGGACAGAGCAAGCACATTTTGGACGTTTCCGAGCGCACGCTACAATTCAAGAATGCATGACCTTTTACAACCCCGCCCTCCCTCGCCTTGGTCAGTTTGAGGGCTGGCATAGGCCATGCCCACATGAACACCACAGTGACACAATGACGTGTGTGTCTGTGTGTGTGTGTGTGTGTGTGTGTGTGTGTGTGTGTGTGTGTGTGTGTGTGTGTGTGTGTGTGTGTGTGTGTGTGTGTGTGTGTGCGCATGTGTGCATGCGTGCGTGCGTGTGCAGTAATAAAACAGAGTGCAACAAGGGGAGAGCGAGATTGAAATGGGGGGTAACTGCTGGGATTTTTCATATCAGCTAAAACAGATCTGTGTGCACAGCTGCCTGAGGAAAAGAAAGAGACGATAAAGTGTGTGTGTGTGTGTGTGTGTGTGTGTGTGTGTGTGTGTGTGTGTGTGTGTGTGTGTGTGTGTGTGTGTGTGTGTGTGTGTTGTGTGTGCACATGCACGTGCATGTGTGTGTGCATGTGCATCTCTACAAAAATGCATAATGCTTACACACGTATAGTACAGTATGTGTGATTCTTATAGTGTGGTTTGGGACTAGGGGATGGCCATTGCGACAAGCAATAAAACACGTCAGGGAGTGTTTGGGAGAGAGTGGGGAGGAGGAGGGAGGAGGTGGAGACAGAGAAAGACAAGGAAAACGAGGAACTGACTGGAAATGTTTGTGTCAAGGCACATGCAGGGAAGGCCTTGCATCCTGCAGATTTTACTCGGATCCACAGTAGTTTCACTTAGTATGCATCACACAAGCACACGTCCTTCCTGCATGGCGTCATAGTTTAGGGTGCACATTTCACCTCCATCATACAGTTGTAGTGCATATTAATAATAGTAACTATGCACATTGTATGTATAATTACAAAAAAATATGATATAGACTAAATGATAGGCTTAAAATGGAAAAAATAACACGATGGGAACTATGCACAAAAACGAATTTCACCCACCTTTTTACTTGTAAAACTGTGATGTGACAATAAAGATGATTGGTGATTGATTCTGATTCTGAATGTGTGTGTTTGTGTTTGCTTGTTTGGGCCTGTTTGTGCCTGTGTTTGATTGTGTCCCTCCCCGCTCAAAGTCCACACTATTGATCCATAATATATAAATGATAGATAAGGGTTCAGGACAACAAGGCCTTTTCGTGGAGGGGTCAGTCTGAAATTTGGACTTAGACTGTTTTTCGTCTGTGGTACTCAATTGAGGAAATCATGTTTGAACCTGATTAGATCCTCTAGTCTATACTATCCCACTTAAAGATGTCTGGCTGTCAGCTCACAATAGTTACACCTTATCCTAGTCCCTAGTCTGCCAGGTAAACTATCATTTCCTGGCAGAAACAGATGACATACAGTAAAGACAAATACATCTAGGGTAACTGCAAAAATGTGATTTGTTATGTTATGTAAAATGATAAATGAGTCGGGTCCTAAAATGGCACATTACAGTTAATTAGTTAGGCTATATATAGCTTTTTGTTTGTTTGATTATTTGCTAGGTACTGTATACAGTATATGACTTGTCCTCTGAAAATGCCCGCTGATTCAGCACATTGTTCAGTTTCTTCACATGACATGATTTACAGTGACATCATGTAAAGCTCTTACACCTCACGCTCTGAATATAGATAGATTGACGGGAAGCTCTGATGTTATGGAATTACAAACTAGTACAGTTTACAGTGTTTTTACCAGTCGCTGGCCTACAGTACATTACAGCATGTGGCTGTTCCCTATGTCATGGGATGGGACTGGGTTAGCCTATAATATATGGTAGGCCAGGCTCAGCAATTAACAAAAATATATATCAAAACTGCCATTAGGACCAATGAAAAAGGGGTTGTTTGTGGATATGACAAACAAGAATGGCGGAACGCAAGGAAGACTGATGAACAGCTGGGGCCTGATGGTCAACAAAATATATACAGTAAAGGTTTTCCAAGAATGTGTTCACTGTAATTGTCGATAATCAGCTTACAAATGAAGTAGTCCTACTCAAAAGACTTTCAAGATGACATGATATGAAATAGTCCATTTCAAATAATGCATAAACATTCAGTGAAAACATTCTGCAAGGGAACATTTACAGCACACAAGAAAAAGATTGTTATTGTTAAAGTTATTCCGGATGTTGACATTGCCTTTAGAATCTGCCGGCACTGAAAAACACATCTGGGGAGCATTCATTTTTGAAACTCTACTTGATCAAAAACGAAATGAGTTATCGGACTTGCATGCCTTTAGGAAGTGATGATTTATTAAGTAACTGGAATTCAGACTTCTCAGCTTGAAAAGCAAGAAGAGCTTCGGCAGGCTATTCTTTAATACATGAAAACTAAATTTTAATGTCTAATGCTGATCAAAAAAATGAAGGTCTCCCCATTCATTGACAGGACAATTCACCAGAAGTAGCGTTTTGTGTTCAATGATTCTAACATGGAGTTTGAAGTTGAATAGGAGGTGGAACCCTGAAACCCTGAAAACTCTATCAGTAATCCTCATTCTGTATAGCTTAGTCCTGACCTGTACTGTATATCAATGGTTCTCAAACATTTTCATGTGAAGGACCCTCAAATTAATATGTATTTGATTTTGAACCCCATACACGGAAGTTGTGTGGGTGTACCAAGTTGTTAAAACGACGTCCGTATATATATAGACTTGGGAAAAAAGAGTTAAACCATGATGAAATTTGGAAATGTTGGTTGTCTATGGTGTGGTATACAAAAATGGCCATAACTTAATAGAAAAAACAGTGGCTCCCCGGCTAATTGTTTCAGAGGACATACTGTATGGACAGTACACTAATAAGAAATGTAATATAAATAACTGCAAAATATAAATTCCACTAAAATCATTGTCATATTATCTGGACTTTACCAACCAAGTGTAGCCTATTTATTAACAGCTTCAACAAAATATCTATAAGCCACTAAGCCAGAGAGGGTCGCTTGAAAAAGATCTATGGCTTTGATGCTATGTAGGCATATTATGCAGAAACATAATTGCTTTAATGCATGTAATTGTAACATGCTGAGGGTGTTGCCTTGACTGTGATCTTCCTTGGTGCCCACCTATCCTGTTACCAATAGTTGTTGTCTGCTGCTGAAGCTGTATAAAAATGACTTTAATACAAATGGTGTCTTTAATTGAAGAATTGTTGAAGTAAATTATAATTGTGGCAGTCTCAGGATTCTCTGCTCGGGAGCCTATGTGAGTGAGAGAGACAGTCAGACAGACAGACAGACAGACAGACAGACAGACAGACAGACAGACAGACAGACAGACAGACAGACAGACAGACAGACAGACAGACAGACAGACTTTGTATGTTGTTCATGTCCTTAGCAATGAATACACGACTCATTAGAATGCCTGTCATGATCATGCTAAGAGACCTTGCCACTGCCTGCTGTTTCTCATCCCAGACGCAGCGAGGCAACTGGACACACTTCAGCATTTGGGAGTACATGTCAAGATTAAAGAGTCAAACATCCTTATTTCCTTTTACTATTCGGTCTGTTGTGATGTTTGAAAACGTCCTTCAGAAAGGGCGAGCGGCATGGAACCAGACAGGGATGGCGCAAGCTCTTTGTAAGTACTGCACAGAGGATACGTGATGGATCATCTAAAAAATAAGTGCTTGCTCCTAGTCAAACCAGTTTAAGGGGAATAGTTGTAGCACCTACATGAGTTGTTTTGTCATGACAGAAAATCTCTAATCTCATACAAAGAAAAGTCAAGTGAATTTCCTGAAAAGGTCGATGTCAGCATTGATTTTAAAAGGAGGGGAAGTCTATTGGCAGTGTTCAAGCCAAATATTTCAAACGTCTGTTACGTATGTACCGTTAAGACTATCTGTTCTCTGTAAAAGACCCACTGTGCTGTTAGTGTGAATCTCTATCCTCTTGGGACATGTTATGGGACATTGTATTTGTACTAGAATCTTGTGCGTCTGTGGCGTGCTCACGTCTAACGCCATGAGGCCCGTGTTGTTGTTTCTCTGTGAATATAGTGTTACTGACCGTGTTGTTTCCGTGTTGTTCCAACTTCCGTGTTGTTCCAACTTCCGTGTTGTTCCAACTTCCGTGTTGTTCCAACTTCCGTGTTGTTGTTTTTTCTTCCGTGAATAAGAGAGTGAGATAATCCAAGTGTGTCAGTGGTATTGTTGTTTCAGTGCAGTTGTGGGAACTTTTGGCCGTGTTGGGTACCTTTCCCTTGTTCGATGCGATAAAACAAAATCACACCCGTGTGAACTAAGTGGTGCAACTCCGTCTGGGGGTCTCCGGGGGGTCCCTGGAACTTCCAGACCCACAGGATGTTGGCCCGGTTCCGGCGAGCCGCCCTGCATCCAAAACAACACTCTCTCACAACAGTATGGTATTCTCTCTCTCACTCCCTCCCTCCCTACACTCTCTCTCTCTCTCTCTCTCTCTCT
Source organism: Electrona antarctica (assembly GCF_951216825.1). Lineage (NCBI taxonomy): Eukaryota > Metazoa > Chordata > Actinopteri > Myctophiformes > Myctophidae > Electrona > Electrona antarctica. Next base: position 26,215,236 of record NC_136812.1, read on the forward strand.
GTTTCTAGCTCAACATTGCCAATTTTGCACCTGGTACCCTAAACAGACATACATACATTGGGACGGACATTGCTGTTTCTTGAAGTGGTTGCACCACTTAAAAAAGAAAAGGGCTCACTTTCACTTTCAACACCGAGCTAGAGAACTGCAAAAGCTGCTTGTAGGAAAGCCAGTGATTGTGATTGGCCAGTAGTCGCACACCCACCCAGCTGGGTTGAAGACCCAGAGGTAACGTCAGTGACGTATGACGGCCAGAAAGCACAGGCGTGAACGGCACTTCCACATACGCAGTGTGCGGAGGAATTCTCACGGTCTATGACTTGGCCACCTGAACTGGTGCACAAAATTGTGCGCTTTGTGGGCGTGGAATTCTCTCAATTATAAAATAGATTTGAAAGGTATGTGGAGCTTGTCTGTCCTGATGAAGGTCTAATGACAGAAACGTCGACTTAATAAAAGAGCAACATTTTTGGCTCCGACAGTGTGCAGGTCCTCTTCTTTGTTTTACAAAGATATCCTTTTTTTTCAGAATCAAACCATGGAGGAGATATGAGTTCCTAAAAGGACTATGGTGGTGACCGTGTGTGTGTGTGCTCGTGCGGAGATGCACACACGGCTAACCACCGATGCTGTCAAAAGGGATTGTCACCAATATCTTCAATCTAAGTGAAGTTATATATTCCCTAGTGTTCCCTACCGTATAGAGGTAAAGTATTAGCCACCGCACTTGGGCGCTCGAACGGGCACTCCAACGAACACAATTGGCAGTGTGTGTGGGATTATCCCTGCCGATGCACTAGCTACAGTGCAGGCTATGAAGACAAAGGTCTTCTCACTATCCCCGCTACTAAGCTGCGAACCAAAGGAGATCGAGCTTACGCATTTGTTGCACCTACGCTGTGGAATGACTTACTACTCTACTTGAGAAATGCTGTGTCTGTTGGGAACTTTAAGAAGCTGTTAAAAACTCATTTGTACCGCAAACATTTTGGTTTGCTTTAGTGATTATTTCTATTTTTTGTTGATTTCTATGTACTGTTCTGTTTCTGTTTTGATCTATTTCTAGGTACTGTTTTTGCTGCTCTGTTTCTTATTTCATCGTTGGTTTATCTCTGATTGTGATGTTCTTGTTTTATTCCTATTATTTTATTGTACAGCACCTTGTAACAACTGATTTGAAAGGCGCTAATTACCTTACCTTACCTTACCTTAACTACTCCTACTGCATTCGATCTGCAAAGAATACTGTAGATGTGTAATAGTTCAGTCAGACAACTCACAAATAGATTTACCAACATTTATTATAGAAATTAATATACATGTGCATGAGATATATTTAATATCTTGGCGTTCGGCTCTGCTACATTTTCTCCCTGCTCAGCAAATTAAACACCATCATTAACATTAAGAGCAGGGAGATAGATATACAATAACAACCCCCCATGGGGAACAACGAATAGCAGATCCCACTGGTGGTGCTGGGGAGGCGGTGGGAGTAAACAGGCGCATACCAACAGTCCAAGGACAAATGACAGCAGGAGGATGACAGCTTAAGTAACCCGGCAATTGGTCAGCTGACTGCCACGTCATTGTAGGCAGATGAGTTTGTATGGAACAGTGTAGTACCAGTGTAATACGCATGAATGCGCCAATGAGCATAGCACGAACATGCTCGAGTATATCTGACTGAACTAACTCCGCAAGCTACGTATGATATGTTATACCTGCCGTTCTTGCACTTTTTTACTTATTAAAATCGTATTCTTATTTGGTATGTTTTTGTTAGCATTGTCTTTGCGGAATATGTCCTACAAACATTTACCTGTATAACTGAGAATAAAACCCTCTTGGTTCATGATTCCTACTGGTTGGTCGCGGCACCTGTTCAATGGGAAGGGGAACTGGGGAAGATGACATGAACCTCACCCATGTTGTGCGCTCCTGTTGAAACTCCTCACTGTCAGGTGAAAAGCAGCAGCTGGCAGCTCCACGTGGTGTAGTTGTCGACACCTTCCCCAGGCCAACAGTGGAGGTTGGCAACTTGGTAGTTACAGGGACCCATGGCAATATTATATTATATATCGTTGCTTTAAAGTGAAAATGTTGCATGACCAAAACTGTTCCTTTATAGTATTTAAGTAGTAAAAGTATTTAATGTGAAAATAGCCAATCTAAAAACTCACAACGTCGCAACACTTATATGATGCTGCAGGGCATTCATTTCCGAAAATCATCAAAAGCCCGACAGCATCTCTCTCTCTCTCTCTCTCTCTCTCTCTCTCTCTCTCTATATATATATATATATATATATATATATATATATATATATTCCTTTTCCATTATGATGGCTGTGATACTGAACGTGCATGTGTGCGTGTTCTCTAGAACGTGGTCCATTTCTCTGGAGTCTCTGAAGACCATGGGTTTGTTCTGGGACAGTGTTCTGTCCTTCCAGTACTACAGTATTCAGGACCTGTTTAACCACTTTAACCCTGGTGTCCCAATTTTGGGCAAATATATATTTTTAACTTGTAATTCGGCTATTTTTGAACTAATTTAGAATGTATGTGTGTGTGCGTGCGTGCGTGCGTGCGTGCGTGCGTGCGTGCGTGCGTGCGTGTGTGTGCGTGTGTGTGTGTGTGTGGGGGTGTAAATTATGAAGTTGTTAATCACACTGTTCTCTCACACTGAAGGAAACTTTCACTTTCTAAACTATTGACCTTATTCAGGGTGACCAGGTTGTAATGTGACATAACCGAAGGCTTACCCGGGAGGCTATTTCTGGCTTGGTGTTTGATGTGGCATTAGGAATAGGACGTCATGTGTATTTCATTACATTATTTCATTTCATGGCCAGGCACTGGGCAGGTATATTGGCCATTATGTGTGCCAGCGTCACCACGATTAAACTCACAGCGCAGCACCAACATAAAAGTGTGGTGTTCCATGCGCACATGCGTGCCGTGCATGTGGTCATGCACACAATGTTGACAGTATGTCACCACTAGTGCCAGGACAGAGTTAAGTCCAGTTTTGGACTCTCATGTTGCACGGTGGGGGTGTGTGACATTTAAATCTGTCTAGTCTGTGTTGGTGTGAGTGCCCATGTCTGTGTGTTATAAGTATTCTACTTCACTGGATATATTAGTGATCGACTGTTTTCTCTTTCTGTCTGTCTGTCTGTGTCTCAGATAAATTGTTTGGGAAGCGGCTGCTACAGGCTGGAAGACACATCATGTCCCATAAGTCTTGGATGAAATCGGTGCCCACAGAAAACTGTGATATCCTCATGACCTTCGCAGGTAACACACACACACACACACACACACACACACACACACACACACACACACACACACACACACACACACACACACACACACACACACACACACACACACACACACACACACACACACACACACACACACACACACACACACACACACACACACACACACAGAAAAAAGAAATAATAATGTTTGATCAACTGCATCAACCAGAAGCAGAAAGTACTAGTCCTACATAGCAGTAGCAGTCGGTGGTGCTGAATGGGACCTCTGGTTATGATGATGGAGTCATGCCACATTATTAAAAATAACCTATGAACCCTAGCTTCCCTATTCTGGGCATGTCATAATAAGTGAGGCGAACGTCAGTTTCTATTTGTTTGCTATTTTGTATTTAGTGCAGAGGGATAACATATAGGGGGTCTAGTATGGCCGCCTGGGGGACTCCTGGTATTAACACACTGCAGGTTACTGCAGTAAATGCCAGCACAAGTTGGGGAAAATCTAAGTGGAGAAAATAAATGACAAACTCTATTCCCTATCCTCAACCATTACATAATAAAAGTAGGTTTTATTGCAGCACTTAACCTCCAGTTCCTGTGGAACTGCCCTGTAGTATCTATGGTAGTAAAATACTGCAGCTCCAACGCATGATCAGTGTAAATATATATATTTTTTTGTTTGTTTCCTGTTTCAGAAACCATAGACGACCACACGTTGCTATGGCTACTGAACCACATACGGCTGGGCATCCCAGAGCTCATCATCCAAATCCGACATCACAAGCACACGCGTGTCTACGCATTCTTCGTCACGGCGACATATGAGAAGTAAGGAATCCGCCCGGAGATGGGCGGGTTGGGGGGGTGTAATGCATCATACACAGGCTGGCTATTGTTAGCAACTCTCAACTCTGGAGCATGTGCTACATTCGAGACAGCACGTTACCCTGCATGTTAGCGGATCAGGAGCACGATATATTGCCAATACAAGGTTCATACAAGGACTTTGCTTTGTGTTGTCGTGACAACCCAGTATTAAACAATGAACGCAGGACTACCAACATAGCACATAGAGCCTACCGCTATTCATGAATCCAGAAGCTCCATCCTACTGCTCTATTACTCTTGTGAAGGAGACTAACCTTGTAGACTAGTATTGTAGCAATTCCGAACGTAATATTTGCTTATCCAAAACTGAAAACGATCCTGCAGTTTTATGTTCTCTTTTAGTATAGCATAGTAGGCCTACAGGCAAGTTATGGTATCTTCTGCTTTACCGGCATTGAGACCGCCATTGTAAAGATCGGCTAATATTAGCATTAGCTCACGCTGTTTACCTTTCGCCGGAAGCGCTAACATGTCGGGAGCAATGCGATAGAAAATCACAAATCACATCCGAACCTCGGATGGATGACGATTACCAAGCACAGCGCTCTTAGTTTCAGAAATATGAGGCATAGAAGATCCTACTTTGAACGGAGGTCTATGGGGGCCGTGTGCAATAATCCTGGTGTTGGTCTTGTTTTGGTGAATGTTCCGGTCATTTGTTGGGGGTCTGGGGGCCACTCATTAAAAATAAATTAATCAACAAAATTCATGTAATTTGTATCATTTTTGTATGTAGTATCACTACGCCAGCATGTGATACTGGCATGTGAAAATTGTGCTATATGGTAGAAATAGATCAACAATACAAATTACGCTAGTTTTGTGGAGTAATGTATTTTTAAGGAGTGGCCCCCAGTGCGCCCCACCAAATGACCGGAATTACTTAACCCTTGGACTGCCACCCCAATAGCAGCTTTTCAGTGCATTCTTCCAGCTCTATTCATGATTTTAATTCATCATTTGAATGCCAATAGAAAATTCCGTGATATACACAATATATCTCATTTTAACGGGGCAAGCATATAGTATTAGACACCCAGTCCTGATGGTGGCGGTAACTTCACCATTATGCCGATTTTGACTGAATTGAACGAATCTGGCCGTCGTTATTTCCGGTTAAACTGCTGTCAACATGCGCTATCTTTCTGTGTGTCACAGTGATCTGTCCCCGGTCCTATGCGATCGTTTTTTATTTTCATATTTAAGTCAAATTAAGCTCTAATCAAGCCCCGAATATGGCATTTTGAGCAGCTATGCACATAAAGACAGCGTGCATGCGTGCGCGAGCGTGCACACAAGGATTTTGGCCGGTTTTAGGTGAACAACATCGGCCGTTAACAAAAAATGCTAAAAGTTGCTAAATAATTTAAAACAAAGCCCCCGATTATAGGGAATAAAACAATTACGTCAATCCTGTCAACGGGAGGTCTGGATTAATTAATTCACTACGTCAAAACCGTTAACGGTAGTAAAAGGGTTTTAATATTCACCAAAAACAGACCACAACTCCCACCACGGGACTCAATTAATACCTTTGCAACCACTATATTAATGGCAAGTATTTCCTACAGCTTTACGTCCAAAAATCTGAACTAGCCCTTTAAGTGGTTAACACCAATTCCTCGCCTGTGGCTGTTATAATGTGGATTGTTTGAGGGTCTAACAGAAGGTTAGAGCCAGGCAGTGTTACTCTATTCACTTGGATTATACTGTTCCAAAGTGGGCTCTAACATGATCGGTTCCCTCTCTTTGTAATTTCCCTGGAGATTTGAGGATGAACTCAGGGTCAATGTGATGCTAATGTAGACAGTAGAGAGTATGAATGCACAAGAATACAATTGGGGGTGTGAGACTGAGAGTGGAGGAGATAGGGACATGAGAGTGGTATGGAGGAACTCATCGTTCCACAATGTATTTCAATCTGTTGTTTGCTGTTGTCCACTACTTTGCTGACAGTTCATTTTTCAAAGACTCGAAATAAAAGTAAAAAACCTATGTGGCGAATGTGGTGAATGGAATGGGAATAAAAAAGTAGATCTGGGTGGGTGGAAGGGACAGAGGGAGGGAGGGAGAGAAGAGGGAGAAGGTTTTAAATGAAATGCTTAAGGCAGATGGCTGTGTGAAGTCTGTCCTAGTAAACACAGACACACACACGCACGCACGCACGCACGCACACACGCACGCACAGACACACACACACACACACCTCTCCAGGTAGAAAGGCTGACCTATATTCTCTGTGCGATAACCCAGAAAGTAGGCAGAAAGTGTCATTATCTCTAATTCACCTTGAACAGTAATTTCCACCGCATATTGAAGCCAAGCATAAAATGTAGAGCAAGTTATACGTTGAGTGAATGTGTGAGAATAATGATGGACTGAGTGAAGGTCCAAGGTGCTTTACTAAGCTATTGTGTCAGTTGATAGTGATGGTGTATAGGTATACCGGTATATATGTTTAGTACTAGTGTGCTAATTGAAATACAATTGTCTTTATCTTTGGTATCAATTAAATTCAAAGAAGCTTTATTGGCATGAGAAAACATACGTTTACATTGCCAAAGCAAGTGTCAAATTTAATAAAAAACAGTTGAAAATGGGGAAGGTATATACAGTTGGAGTGGGTATACAGTATTGTGTAAACAGAGATATGTCACATTGCGTCATTATACACAGTACATGTTATACAGGGTATAATGTTTTTTTAAAAAATGTCACTTTGGGACAAATAGCAGCATTATTTTCGGGTGTACAAATAGAATCCTCAGATTTAAAGGGCCACTTCACCCCTTTTGCAACGAGAGCTTATTTTAATGATTTTTAGGACACAAGAAACACTTTCCTGGGGATTTGTATGCGTGTGATATGTTTTATTTTTTATTTTTATTTTTTTTAAATATTTTAGTTACACATTGTTGTATTTCTCATTGTTGTATGGGAGTTTTTTTATTGGTCATAGTTTCAAACTCACCTTGGGTGTGTGTAATCTGTGGGACGTATGTGTCTCTGATGTCTTGGCATAGTGGGCATGCAGGTGGTTAGAAAGT
>NC_136812.1:26227462-26344962 GCF_951216825.1 Electrona antarctica
GGAAACACACACACACACACACACACACACACACACACACACACACACACACACACACGCACACGCACACGCACACACACACACACACGCACACGCACACGCACACGCACACACACACACACACACACACGCACACACACACGCACACATGCATGCACTCATGGACGTACACACATTACACACTCTCTCACACATAGATGTAAACATATTCACAATCTTTCTTACAATAGCTTGATTCAACCTAAAGTAAATAAACCACTAGGACTCAACTGAGAAAGGTTGTCATCCTTCATAACCTTTCCTCAAGATTGTTTTTATTATCTTTACTTATTATAAATGATGTCCTTGTTGTAATTTACCTTCCTCTCTTGTGGTGTGTACAGATGATATCTGTGACTACTTTGGGGTGAAGATTGCTATGTATTTTGCCTGGCTGGGTTTCTACACCACTTCCATGCTGTATCCAGCAGTCATTGGCTTTGTCCTCTGGATGCTCACTGAATCAGACCAGGTGACCAGACTGCACACCTTCACTGTTCAAGTCAAATATCATTCTGTAACAGTCTCACAGTTCCTGTGCGTGCAGTAGACATGGACATGAAAACTAAACTAAGAAAAACAACAAACCAACAACTCTAACCGTGGCCCTGGCAGCTCTTCCATGGAGTTGTCTACTAGCTAGCTCAAGCCAAAACAGAACTCAACATTTCCAGCATCTATAATATTAATATAGCAGGTGGACCAAAGAAAAACACAATGAGTAAATGGCAATTCAATTAACTCAAAACACGGCTAACCACGGCCCATACGTTTTCTTAAACAATTACACTGTTTTACAAAACAATTTCCAAATCGATCACCAAGATTTTATTTGATTAATAATGCGCATATCTCTTGTAAACTCTGATATAACCCTTTAATTCTGCCAGTGAATTACGTCAATCGCCACTATTAGCCAGTAGCCATCGTGAAGTCAGCTTTAGAATGTTCAGTCCTCAACCTCACCAACCTGAAAAGCCTTGTCTCTGCATGATCTAAGCAATGTAGGTATTAATTGACTGATTGGTTCAGAAACATACAGGCTTCCGTTTCAGACTGAAACTTCAAAATAAAATGACGACGACTTTAACACATTCACCATTCAGAAATTCAGCATTGACGATTATCCAACAAGATTATTCACAGGAAAATGTTAAATTAAGAGACCCAAATTAATGCACCCATAAAGGTTTACATGCAATAAGTGACATTCTTTGCTATGACATCTCTCAATAAAGAAATGTGAAAGATTGCCTTATTTATGGCATCTGAGCCTTTAGTATCTTAACAATATGGCCTTGCTTTGTATGTATGATGATCTATATGAAGTGCATTCATGTGCTCAGCTTTGAATTTGCAATTTTGAATCTCTATTGTGCTTTATCAAAATAGCCTTGGATCAAGACTATCAGACATTTGCTTGTATCTCTGATAGTCTTGGTCTCTAGCTCCCTATAGTCAAAGCCTGTACTTCTCCGTATATGTAAAACAAAAATAACATACAGTATCAAGCACTGACCCTTTAGCCACCGCTGTTAACTTGCAATCGGAACCTGTGTGCACTGTATTAGTCCATATTTTTCAATAAATAATAGTTTTAATCCTGTTTGTGTCGGAAGTTCCTGGTGAGTTAACATCAGTGCTGGGGTCAGAACTTTATATGTTGCATTTGTACATGTACGGAGAAGTACAAGCATTGACTTGTTCTGTAGGGAACAAGAGAGACCAAGACTATCATAGATATGTAGTAGATATGTAAGAAAATGTCAAACTCGATAAATACATACTATGATAGTCTTGATTAAAGGCTACTTACTATCAAACCAGGCGTGTGTGTATTCATTTTTATCTAAAGTGTGTGTGTGTGTGTGTGTGTGTGTGTGCGTGCGTGCGTGCGTGCGTGCGTGCGTGCGTGTGGGGGCTCCGTCAGACAAGCCGTGACATCTGCTGTGTAGTGTTTGCACTGTTCAATGTGGTGTGGGCCACTCTGTTTCTGGAGCGCTGGAAGAGAAGGGGGGCTGAGCTGGCTTATAAGTGGGGAACACTGGACGCCCCCGCCGAATCCCTGGAGGAACCACGGCCACAGTTCAGGGTGAGTCCCCTCCCATGACCTCCCCTCGCCTCCCCGTCCCCTCTCCTCTCCTCTATCTATTGTCTTACATGGCCTGTGCTGTCTCCCATTCTCTCCCATGCAGGGAGTGAAGCGCTGCAGTCCCATAACAGGATGTGAGGAGTTCTACTACCCTCCATGGCGGAGGCGTGTGTTCAGGTGGCTGGTCAGCTTGCCAATCTGCATCCTCTGTCTCTGCTTCGTCTTCCTCGCCATGCTCATCTGCTTTGAGCTGCAGGTCCGTCACAAATCTGGATAACAGTCCATAGAACTGTCACAAGTTCTTGGTTCAAACCTTGGCAACCCTGTGTGGAGTTTGCATATTATCCCTGTGTTTGTGAGGGTTTCCTCCGGGTGCTCTGGTTTCTTCTCACACGAAGACATAGTTTACACTCCTGCCGTTGCCCTTGACCTAGGTACTGTCATTTACAACTGGAGTTGGTCCCCGGGCGCTGCACTGTGGCTGCTCACTGTGGCTGCTCACTGTGGCTGCTCACTGTGGCTGCCCATTTAGGATGGGTCAAATGCAGAGGACAAATTTTCCCTAGTGGATAAGAAAGTATACCATACCATACCTTAATTAACACAGGAATTTACTGCGTAGTAGTTGTACTGTAATAATCTATCCTGTACCGGGGAAGAAGTGACCCATGAACGTCCATTTTTGTGTTTCTGCAGGAGTTCGTGATGGGGATCAAGGAAATGCCTCGGTTAGCGCGTTTCATCCCCAAAATTATGCTAGCTATCACTGTGACTGCATGTGACGAGGTGTACAGGAAAATCGCCTGCTGGCTCAACAACATGGGTGAGATTCTAGCATCAAGGTTTTTTTTTGATAGGTTGAAAGTAGACTGACAGGAAATGGGGAGAGAGATGGGGGAAGACACGCGGCAAAGGCCGTCGGGATCGGAAGTCGAACCCACGGCACGCCGTCAGGCTGGCTCAGCAGCCTAGGTGCCCAGACGGTTGAACTAACAGTCCGGGCCTAGCATCAAGGTTTACTAACGTTCTGTATGAGTTTGGTGTGGCTAATATCAGTCGTCACAATCACACATAGACCACTTAGAAATATTTCCATACTGAGGGTAAGTAAGTAGTAAGTAAGTAGCCTTGCCGAGCCATGAGGCCCATAGGGCAGGAGCCTATCTCCTGTTTCTGTAGCGTGAGGCAGCTTGATGTACAGGTACACCCCCTGGACATGACGCTAGTATGTCGCAGGGACTTACCCCCAATCCAACCCTTGATGCTGAGTGTCAAGCAGGGAGGCACCCATTTTTAGAGTCAAGCATAAACAAGTGACTCATACTTTTTTTTTTTATCCCACAATTTTGTAACCCATTTTTTCACCCAGTGTCAATTATCTAATGTAATCCTGGGCGCTACACTTCTTCTGCCAACCTGGGGGGGCAGCGGACTGACCTCATGCTTCCTTAAGAGCGTAAAATGAAACGCTCTCAAAAGTTACATTTTTGGTAAAAATCTGCATTAGTAAATTTTCAAAGTTACGCAATTACAGAATGTAGAAGGATTGTTATTTTGATCAACGTTTGCCTGTTATCTCTCCTCTCTATCTCTAAGACAAGTTTTGGGTCTGAGAGGCTATCTCATCAAATGGTGGTTCGTGGCTCAAATTGCGAATAAATAATGGGGTTGAAAACCACTGCCATAACTCAATGGCTCTTCTGTCTACTACTACTGTACTTCTACTCTCTCTTGTATGCCAGACCTAGCCAGCTTCTGTCTATACAAGTAATGATGTTTACAGTAATATTGTGGTATGATACAAGAGAGTTGGCACAGCTGATTATTTTGTATTTGTGACGCAGCTGTGCCACTAAGTTTGCATGAGTTCTTACTGGTAATGCTTAACTGCTGACTCAATGGTTTATTGTAATATATCTTCCAGAAAACTACAGACTCCAGAGTGCCTATGAGAAAAATCTCATCATCAAAATGGTCCTTGTGAGTGATCTTTATTAAGCACCTGAAATCTAAACTAAATTACTAAACCAAACTCAAGTTTCAAAATTATGTTTCACCAAGTGCCTTTTGTCCATCACAGCTAATACTTATTTTCTCTCACAGTTTCAGTTTGTAAATTCTTATCTCAGCCTTTTCTACATTGGTTTCTACCTCAAAGACATGGAGCGACTGAAAGAGGTAAGAAACAGCAAGGTCCTATACAGCCACACAAATCCATCTTCACCTCCATAATCTTGTTATCTCCGCTTCTGTAAACCATTTCCTCATTCCTCATGTATTGTTTTCTCTCCACTCTGTTCTACACATATCCATGCCTCCATCCATGCACCCATGCATCCATACTGTATACATACATGTACACCCACCCTGCCCATCCACACATCCATTTCTCCATCCATCCATGGAAGACGCTGCTGGTGTTGTTTCTGTGTCAGAGTCTGCTCAGGCAGCTCAGGGACAACCTGCTGCCGTATCTCTTCCTCCAGATCCAGCTGCTACTGGTCACACCCTGGGTCATCAGGGATTTTCTCAGGTCCAAAGTATGACCCCTGTCGCTCTGTCTGTAAGCGTGGGAAGTCAGAAGTCTATTCCACGCCACCCTTTGCACCCCAGCACTCATGCATGTCTCATGTTGGCCTTACGTGGCTCGATGTCTCAAGCGTGTATTCTATTTGCTACATTTTCCCGTTTGTGTGCATATGTGGCCTGTTGGATACAATACAGAATTTAAAACATTTATGTCACTTAATTGAACTTAGTGAGTTAGTGTTTTGCCTGTAGGCTAGGGTATATGCAGTCTCTAAATAGTACATTTCTGTGCTGATGGTCAAGACTAACTTAAAGCTGGTCTTAGTGCAAACTCTTATCTCTATGTGTAAGATAGCACTACGCCAGACAGGTGTTTTAAGACCGACACACCCAGGGGCGCTAAATAGGCACAAGATCATTTGGTATTTATACAACATGGGCACTGGGCATGAACATTACAACTGCATGATTTGGAAAATAGCATTGATAATTGCGCTGCCACTTGGCGCCGTCCTGCTCTCCTGCACCGGGCGGAAGATACAGCCCGCCTCGATCTTGTACTGTTTGTCGACTTTGTAATCCGACGGGGTTTCTGTCCGGCTGACTTGGTCAGTGTTTGTCTGAGCTCTGTGTTGACTGGACCAGTTGGTTCAAGTAGGTGGCAAAAATAGAATTGCATCATCAACTCTATTAGTCTCATAGCATAATTGCCTACAGTACATACTTTTTTGGCCAAATTGACTTCTGACTATTGACTTCACTGAGTGTGTACTCACTGCTGCTTCATTGATTGTGCCAATATTGTCCTCAGCCTACATTCCAAAATGACAGAAAGTGCTTTTAAGTGAACTTTTTGACTTGGGCGTAATTCATTTTTGAATGTAACAAGCATTCTGATTGGCTGAGAACATAGGCAATAAGGCAGGATGAATAAGCATTGTTAGGAGAGTAGAGTTAGGCAGATATAAATAAAGGCAGATAAACATGACTTAGGCTTTGTCCTCATGATTGCCTATATGTCACCTAGATGACTTACGCTGAAAGTGATTTTTTTTCCTCTTCCTGAAAACCTTAAAAGTGTGACTTAGGCAAAACCTCTGTGTTCTTGTTCATGTACTCATTGTTCTGCCTGATTGTCTCCACCAGGCCGAAGGCATGGGGAGAGAGTATGTTTTGCACTCCGTCCGTGTGTGTGTGTGTCCGTCCGTCCGTCCGTCCGTCCGTTACCAGCTAATCTCCGGCACCGTTAACCCGGTCGATGTCAAACTTTGCACACACACTCCCTGGATGCCAACGATGAACCTCTGCCCCGCATTGTCCAGAACGTCCTGTTATAGCGCCACCATGAGGCAGCTTTTCACATTGTTTACCTAAAACTGCACCGATCTGGATCTGCGTGAAACGTTGCATGCACACTCCCTAGAGGCCAAGGACAAACCTTTGACCTGCATTTTCCACATCTGCCTTTTATAGCGCCACCAGGAGGCCGAATTTTGTAAAACACTTTTTTGGAAAAGATCGTTACACAGTATCTCTATGGTCATGTGCTCAAGTCGGATCTGTCCGATATTTCATATTCCATCCTAATTGGCTATAATTGGCTTTCACAGTTTGCAAGATTGCCCCGTTTTGAACAAAAGCCTCAAATCATGAACGCAGCATGCAATTTACGTCAAATCTTTCACACATTTTCTTACTAGGCTGAGGAATATATCCCACCCTTTTCACATTGGCCTGTTATAGCGCCACCAACAGGTTGATTTTTGCAAAACACATTTTTGGAACAAAATGCCTCAAATCATCCAATTGCCATCAAAGGCAAACATATTACTTATTTATATTACTCCTACACATTTTGCCAAACATCTCACACAGTCCTATCCTCCTGGTGGAGACCTGTGCCCAGAAGGGCACTTTTTCTAGTTTGCTGCTGTTTTTATGCTCTTTGCTATTGTTTTATTGTATCTCAGTGTGTGTGTGTGTGTGTGTGTGTGTGTGTGTGTGTGTGTGTGTGTGTGTGTGTGTGTGACCTATCTCAGTGTGTGTGTGTGTGTGTGTGTGTGTGTGTGTGTGTGTGTGTGTGTGTGTGTGTGTGTGTGTACAGTGTGTCTTGGAAGGAATTGTTTGGAGTTTTATGTCAGTCAAGCATAGAAAGAGGCTAAGCACTGTGCAAAGCTCTATTACTTTGTCTGCAATTTTGTAAAATGCATGATGACTTAAGTACCGGTACTACATATGCGTTCAAAGGGTTCTCACCCCAGGGTTTTCTTTGGGAGGTTGTCTTAAACTAATGTACTGTATTTATTTTGAGCAGTTGTTTGACATCAGTGTCAGATGTTGATGTCAGTTGCCTGTAGTTTTCTTGGACTTGAGTTTACATGCAGTGTGTTCTGGTTTGGCGTGCCCTGCATTTGCATTTGTGAGTTGCCCTGTGAGAATTTGTCATCTGTCCTCTCTCTGTCATGCTGACCATCCATCCACCTGTTCCATGACCTTGAGTTTACATTGTTGCTCTTTAGACAATACTTTATTTTGGATGTCCTCATTTTGTCACACAGTACACTCTTCTGTCTTCACAAACAATCACATTACTGTTTTTCTCTTCGCCATGTCAGATGCTGGCCACTCTGCTCATCATGCGCCAGTTTCTCCAGAACGTGAAGGAGGTGCTTCAGCCTTACTTGTATGAGCGCCACAAGCTGGGTGAGCTCACCTTACGCGCCGTGTGGGACCTTCTCCTGTCGGCGTTGCTCAAATATGTCCGGCTGGCGGCAGGAAAAGCCCAGCCGTCTTCCCCCGACCAGACCATGCCAGGGCCTGGCCTGAGGGGCACCAGACCTGGTCTGGGACAGCCGGACAGGAGGTGAAGATAATGCAAATCAATGAAAACGAATATGTAATTTATACATTTGCTAATAAATGCTGCCATTACACTCCTTGTCCTAGCTAGGACATGAAAGCATGCATTTATTAATGACAAATTATTAATAAACACCAAATAATGACATAGTATGTACAGTACTATATTTCAGCAGCTATGGTTGTCTTAACAATGAACCAAACCAAACCAGTTGTCTCTCCATCTCAGGGAAAAGAAGTGTTTAAATGGTGGCTGTGGGGTCCCTGACGATGACGAGGGAGGAGAGAGGGACGAGGCCGACAGTGGGAGGTTCAGTGAAGGAGAGACGGAGGAGGAGAGTGTGATTGACTGTGGTTTGAAGTTGAGAAAGGTCAGCTTCATAGAGAAGGTACATGGTGTCACATGACATAAGAGCAAACCGGCCACCATGTGAATATGGTACATTTCTCAAGATGTTGATCTAAACACTCTTTTAAGGAAAGTGCTATACGAGTGAAAGTCTTTCTTCTTCCTCTTCTTTAGGTGGACAGGAGGGCAGCGGCCAGGAACGGCCCACCAATAGATGACAGCTTCCTTGAGGAGGGCAGCCCCACCATGGTGGAGAAAGGGATGGACCCATCCTCCATTTTCGAGATGTGTGACGACGATGACGAGGATATGAAGGAGTCTGGTACTGGAGCTGCGGCGGCGGCGTCTGAGGGCTTGGCTGCAGCAGCCACCACCGCTGCTGCCGCGGCCACCGTCACAGCCACCGCCGCCCTGCTGCCTTCTGGGTCAGAGAGCACCACGACCATGCGTCACAGACGGAGGGGCAGGAGCTTGGAAAGGGTGGAGCCTAAATCCAAGAGGGACTCATGGATTGACCCGCCTGAAGAGAGAGAGAGCGTCACCCTCACTCAGGCCGAGATAGAGAGCTGCATGCAGCCGTACGAGGTAGGGCGTACCAATGCACCAACAAACTACTCTTGTTTTAATAGCTGGCTTTGTCATGTCATGTGATATCAATTATCCAGTGAATTGAGACTCACATAGCAGGATCCTGTCACAACACCTTTCAATGGATTTGAAATTGTAGGAGTTGAGGCATTACATTTAGGGTTAGGGTTAGGGGGTAATGGGGTGGGGGGGGGGGGGGTCTTAAGTCCTTAAATTGTCACTTCACTGTCATCTGCCCCGCACCGCCCCCCACCCTAAAAAAGAAAATAAATAATCATGTGGGTACCCCATGTTATCCCCCCCCCCCCTCTCAGGACACCTTCCAGGACTACCAGGAGATGTTTGTCCAGTTTGGTTACGTGGTGCTCTTCTCCTCAGCCTTCCCACTGGCTGCCATGTGTGCTCTCATCAACAACATCATTGAGATCCGCAGCGATGCCTTCAAGCTGTGCACTGGCCTACAGCGACCTTTTGGAATCAGGGTAGAGAGCATCGGCCAGTGGCAGGTCAGAGGCACATTACCTACACCTGAGCAGGGGCTCCAAATATTTGTTTCCCTGCTTGGGCTAGAAATCCAGTGAAAATTCAGTGTTGCATTGGAATGTTTGATTTGTTAACCCATTTTGAACTGAGATCAGATTCTAAAAATGTCTTCTACATCCTGACAGTTTTCTGAAAAAGCTATGTTTCTATGTCAGTCGCTATGAGCTTGTAGATCTGCTATTTATAAATAGCTAAAGCATAACATAATGCTAACACCAAAAGGGGTTCCCGCCCAAAATGGGTTAAAACATCCAAGTATTCCATCATGTCATATAGTGGATAATTATCCACTTTTGTTCCCAATAGTTTATTAGGCAATTAGAGAGAAGTGGTGGTTTGATATTTACATTTTTGTGAAATTATAAAATTGTCATTTTCAAGGAGCCGCATAACATACATAAATGTTTGTCTCTGTGCAGACTGCTATGGAAACAATGGGCCTGATTGCAATTATAGTCAACTGTTACCTGATTGGTCAGTGTGGTCAACTACAACGTCTCTTCCCTTGGCTCAGTCCTGAGATGGCCATCATCTCTATCGTCATTCTTGAGGTACTACAGCACACACAAGTTGAGATGTTCTGTCTGGTCACACCAGGCATCTCAACAATCTCTACAGTTGTCATTGTAATTTGACTAAACACAACACATGACTAATTCGGATTAGACACAACCCCTTTGCGCCTTACTTTGCACCCAGATAATGTGCCGTCTAACTAGCAAAATTGAAGATAGACACAAACCAATGCACTAGACCTTGCATCACCTTGCGCCGGATTGACTAAATAAGGCGCTTGGTCTGTTATTGTACCAAATTAACCCTGTATTTATTTAGGCTTCAGTTCAACATCTCAACTCAATGTGATATTGAGTATCCTTGCTTTGCAGAGCTTTATGTGAATGAGAATAATGCATGATAAGATCACATTTATTACGTAATTGATATATGGATAAGTAGCAGGTTAAGAGATGATAGCAAGAGCATAATTTTATATATATTTCTGTTGGTGCTGAAAGATGATATTAATGAGCAGTGTACATGTGTAAGTGGCCTACCGTATGTATCTGTGGCTCAGATCTATGAGCATCCCTGCTCTAGGGCCCGGGTGTAAGATAATAATAATAATATAATAATAATCTTTATTTATAGAGCACCTTTCAGACACAAGTGTAGTTCAAAGTGCTTTACAGTACAAAGAAAATTCACATAAATGCAAAAAATTGAACACGGGTAAAAACAAAAGTAATAGCTTCAAATCTGGTCAGTAGAATTCGTTGAATATTAGAAGTACATTTAAGATAAGGAATCATGAAGGAAACAGAATCAGTTAAAGGCGAGGTCATAGTAATGGGTTTTTAGCCGCCTCTTAAAGTCATCTTAAAGATAACATTGGGCCAGTTTTGTTGGAGTGCTAGAGTAAATAGACATACTCTAACTGTATATGTAACTGTTAACAAAGGGTTTCTGATATTAATTTGAGATGTATTTTACTTATCATGAAAGCCTCCAGAGGTCAAACACACTGTGGTTTGTATATACTGAGACACTACTTAACTACTGTCAGTACGGTGCCGTGTAGGACATTGCTTTGAGTCTATATTCAGATGAAGGTAAAACAGCCTACAGCTCTGACCTGGCCTGATAATGAAGTCAGACCTGGCAGAGAGAGAATGGTGTGACCCCAATATGGTTGTGCAAGCATCAACTCAGGTAAAATCCCTGAAAGAGTATTTTTAGGCATACTCTGCATTTACGGTACAATATCCCACTGCACTCCCTGTGGTGGTGTGGAACGCGTGTGTCAAATTTGAAGTCGGTGGGGCGAACGGTTCTCGAGTTACGTGGATTACAGACGTTCACACAGACGTACAGAGACGTGGTGCATTTATAGATGGATAAATGACCTTTTCTAACCCATTTCTCTTACCCCATCCATTCCATCTGTCCGTCTGTAGCACTTTGCCATCCTCCTGAAGTACATCATTCATGTTGCCATACCTGACATTCCTACCTGGGTTGGAGAAGAGATGGCTAAACTGGAGTATCAGCGCAGGGAGGCTTTCAAGGTAAAGGTTGCATTGCAATCCTCTTTTACATAATGTCTTACTACAAGTTAAAATTGGGAGATAATGGTGAGTCAGCATCACGACAATTCAGTATGGAAATGTACTGTATGCAGAAGTTTACAAGAAGGTTCCATTTTTACTGCTGTATTTGCTGCTCTGTGGCTTTCTTGAAAGAGATAAATGAAATTGCAACCAGCAGGTGCAAAGAATAGTCCAGCAAGTGGACATTTGAGATACACAAATTTGGTGCGATCACATGTCTAGTCAATGCTGTGTAAAAAAGAAACGAAAAAGAAAAAGCCAGTCTGCACAGGCCCCTGCAGTAATAGTGCAAGATTCTTCAGAGGGATAGCTAACACTGCAGCATTGTGAATGCAATGGTGAGCCGGGGTTATGCTTAATGATGCGACGCATTGTGACTCTGAGCATGGAGATTGGCTATTTTCGGCACACAACATAGGTGTACGCCAAAGTTAAATCAGGCTTTAGAGCTGATTCTTTTCAGTACATGTAACATTCTCCCTCTCTCCTCTCTACAGAAGCACGAGCGGCACGCACAGCAGCACTACCAGCAGCTGCAGAGGAAGAAGAGGGAGGAGGAGGAGAGACAGAGGCAGGTGGAGCACCACCTGGCCCGCAGAGAGAGGGATCGAGAGGACGCCAAATCAAGCGAATCCTCTGCAGACCACCACCATGACAAGGCTCACGGCAGCAAATCACGCTCCGGGGGTGGTGGGGGAGTAGGGGGCAGCAGCTCCGACAAGCCCAAGAGACCCAGCTCTCTGCTGGCCAATAACAATGTGATGAAGCTAAAACAGATCATCCCGCTTCAGAGTAAGTTCTCCTCGGGCGGCGCCCGATCGCCTCAGTCGCCCACCGGTAGCGAGGCCAAGCTCCCCGGGTTCCTGAGCTTCAAGTTCCTCAAATCACCGGAAAACAAGAAGGAAGTAGCGGCAGCTGCTGCTGCCGCGGTGGCCAACACTA
Source organism: Electrona antarctica (assembly GCF_951216825.1). Classification (NCBI taxonomy): domain Eukaryota; kingdom Metazoa; phylum Chordata; class Actinopteri; order Myctophiformes; family Myctophidae; genus Electrona; species Electrona antarctica. The sequence goes on from NC_136812.1 coordinate 26,239,512, forward strand.
CGACGACAGCATCATCAGGTAGCGTTTCCCAGGAACGTTCCCAATCACCCAGCAAAGCCTTTAATCCCGGGAAACTCTTTAACTTTGGCAAGTCAGAGGGGGGGACATGTGTGAACGGGGCTCAGATGCCCAAGCATGGTGAAGGATCTTCATCACTGATATCAGACAGACAGCTGACCAGGTCTGACCTGAACGGGGTTCCCGATGAGATCCCCTCTCCTGGAAGGGAAGACTCTGAGAACGGACATTGAACAGACTTTGACCGCAAAGTCTAAATAGTGCCAGAAAGAAAATGATTATCTTAATGGAAGAAATAAGGCATTTACTGTGAGGAAAAAGCCTGACCTCCCCTCTTCCGTGCTGTCACAGGCCATGTGTATGTGGCCATGGAGAAGAGTGAAGAAAAGATAAAAGTGAGGAATATTGCCGGCTGTTGACTCAGTCCGTGGTCTGTGGTCTTTTTTGCGGGGAACCAAAATACAGGCTTTTAAAGAAAGACATATGCCGTCATATCATGCCCCAAAACACACATACAAACAAACAAACAAACCCTTCCTTGTCTGCAATACACAAAAAGAAATGCATGAGCTGCGTTTCTGATACTTTTAAGCCTTTAAAGTGGGGAGCTGTATTTCTTGATTTCTTTTAGTCAGAAATTGTAAGCATCTTGGTGGCCAACAGTGGTGTAAGTTTCTTCAGTTAGCTACTGAGTGCATTCTCAGCCATCACAAAAAAAGATTGATCATTAGATATGCCTCATTTCATTGTGGAGGGATTCTTGGGCCCTTCATTTGGAACTTAATTTACATCAAGTGGAAAGATTGGAGAAGTTGAGCAATATCAATCAGTGTTTTACTTACAAACAGCACCGAAAGTCTAATCTGTCATCTCATGAACATGCCCTCAAAAAGCACCTTGAGATGGCACCAGCTTTATTTTCAAAGCAGAGGTGACATCAGATCATTATTGATTTTTTCCCCTCCTATTGTGATGGCAATAGAATATTCATTGGTTGGTTCTCGATATTAGATTTTGAAGAAAGAGGAGAGTAAAAGAAAAGAAATAAACAATATAATTAAGCAAGTTGTAGTATACCAATATACAGTGAAAGCAAGGAGGGCAGATGTGGATTTAGGTGATTTATATGGGGAACTAACTTGAGTATCAATCCGCATCCAAACCTACATGTGTGTTGTTAGATATGGACAGTGTTCCACGCATCCACGCACAGCTCCAACTAGTCTTGGGGAAACTAGAGTAGAGATTTGTTTTTTGTTTTCTTTTTAAGTAACATTTGCACTAAAAACCTAACACCCTGCATAGAAACACTTCTTTCAGCAGGGGAGAGGGCCAACACCAGCCTGCCTCATTACATTATGCAAAAGCTGGATTTTTTTATTTCTTTTAACCATTTCACACTAAATACTGTTTTTTCACCCCTTCCTGCTCGTTAACTGAGGGCTGGTCCCGGTCATTCAGATGAGGTATTCATGTACAGTAGTTGCCCAGATTTATGTTGAGCAACATTTCATTGTTTATGTGAAGCTTTGGCTGTATTATATTACAACCCTGTGTGATTGAGGGAAGTTTCCTTTATTAACCAAAGCAGTACCTTTCTGAATCTTCTGTCAACCCGAGTAATCTACACAGATTATGCTCTGTTACGCATGTGCATCGATATCAAGGATGTTTATAGTGCACATTGTGTCCTTGTGTAAACAACCCCAACAGTAACATACTATTTCATTATGAAATGAAATGAAATGAAATCTATATTTACCCAGGGTATCTGGGCTAAGCTCAAGAACTTGTTTCCAGCCAGGCCCTGCTCATAGAACACATTTCATCGTAGTGGTTCAATGCCTTGTTCAAGGGCACTTCAACGGTGGTAATTTTAACGTGTCGGACGGCTGATTCGAACTAGGAACCTTCCGGTATCAAGACCGCGCCGCTATCCGTTCGGCCACCGCTGCCACGGTGGCCGAACCACATGGGCTCCAGAGGGTGGTGTCAGAGAGCTGTTGATTGACCTTTTTCTTTTGTCTTATTCAGTGGGTCAGATTTATCTCTTTAGTTCCATCCCCAATCATTGGGCTGGACAGTGGCTACCAAATGGAAGAAACACATTTTACCACCACTACAGAAGGTCTTGGGTATTTAGATTGATCACATACGCCTTTATGAACAGCACCAAGAAATGTTGCACAGCACTGCATAACACCATTGCAGGGTTTAGCAGTCAAGGTGAAAAGATTTAAACATTAACTATGCATCTTCATGCCATCACCTCTAGCAAGGAGCTTTGCAATAACATTACGAGTAGTAATCTAGTTTAGACCCGTGCAATGTGCACAGTCAGTCGCTCACGCTGCATTGTCCCTAACTGAACTCTATGCACCATGCCCCTGTTGTCAACACAACAGTATTTCTACCTAACCTGGCACCTTTCATTTCCACAGTCGCTGTAAGCTTTTTATTCTCTCTTCAATATAGACTGGATCTAATTCATATATATCACCTGTGTCTCTTGTCTAATATGAGGAAACTATTAGACAGGCAGTTCCAGAAGAGTTTCTCCATGTTTAGACTATTACTCACAGATGGCATACTGTAAGTTCCCTCATCTATCGCTGTGAGTAGGCTACTCAAATTATGGACAGGAGTGGATCATAATGATGACATCAACTAGGGTTTTACAGAGTACTTATTCTTTCATTATGTACTGTGTGTATTAATAGCAGTACAACCTAACAATAAAAGTAAAACTATGCCATTATGTTGGCTAAACAAAAAAAGATTGGTAAAAACAATATACTTCCACAGATCGACAAAAAGAAACGTATATTCTCTAACTTGTAAAATGCAATAAGGAATAAGTCATGTGGGAGCATTTTTACTGTCATACTGTGTCCTTTCATGTTAAGAAGGCTCTTTTGCTCATTTGTAAACCATAACTCATTCATGTAAAATGACTAGGGCAAGGCTATTGTGTTTCATGTTGGCGGGTTATTGTTAAGAGGGACGTTCCACTGTAAAACATTATGCTCATTTAGTAGTGCTTGAGGCTTTCATGCAGATGGCTTGTTGGCTTAGTAAAGCAGAAAGGAGCATATTCGTACATTTTTTGACACATTTGGATTTCAGGGAATGGGTGATTCTTTGAGACAATCCACTCCATATACAGTAGGCTTACATTATTTTCTGAAACTATAGTGGAACGGGTGCTTGTTCCTTTCAAAGCTGGATCGTTGAACATAGCAACAAATCTGCCCGATTGTACAGATAATTAGAGTAGGTGAATTTTCCTCAAAGCAGGTGTCAGTTGAAACCTGTGGGAAGTCTGTCATCCAAATCAGAATGCATCTATCAAAAGTTTCAAAACCCATCTATCAGTTACATCAAACTCTCCCCTGTGCAGGTATATCCTACACCAGTGGTTCTCAAATCTTTACATTGTCACGGACCCCCATCCGGTATATTACTTTTTGTTCAAGACTTTTGGAAAATAGCATATAGATACAAGCTCACAACGCTTGTGAGCTTGTAGATGTTATTTTTTTAAATAACCAATGTATATAGGCTTAAAGTGGTTACACTTTAGCTGGGTATCCCTGGAGGTCCCAAAACCCCACTTTGAGAACCACTGACCTACACAGTTAGCCTAAGATTTAGACTCTCGTAGATTTATTTTATAGATTGTTTTTTTATTTACGAGAGTCTAAGGCTTAATTTCCCTGAGGGAGAAGGACGGACACCAGCTGAGACCTTAGGGCTCCGAACATGTACAAATGCAAAATATAAGGTGCTTACCCTGATGCCCCAAATGTTAGAGACGGTGCTTGTGAAATACATTGCACAAGCAACCCGTAGGCCTCTAACATTTGGGGCATCAGGGTACACCTTATAAGGATAACTTTGGTTCAGCTCAGTTACTAGGGATTGGCAGTCTCCCTATAGAGATGTAGGCTATGTGCATAAGTATCAATGCCATTGTTTATCCAAGGACAACTTTGTGTCATAAGTTAGCCTGGGATCCACACTGCGTAGCGAATCAGGGTGGATTCCAGGCTAGTCATAAGTACTACTGTACAATTGTAATGTGGAATCAATGAAGGACTAGTGATAGGTAATGTTATCAAATGAGGATATTTTGTATTTATTTTTAATCTTAAGAATAGATCTGTGGTTAAGACTCCCTACCTTAACCTCAAAACTAAAAATAAGACATCTAATGAAAGCCTCACTTACTGAAAGTCCATCATATGCTCTTCCAATGTACCACTGTACAAAAAAAAAAAAAAAAAACTTTCAAGAAAAAATATTCTGGGAAATGGGATTATTTATTTCTTTTAATTTATTTTGTCATATTTTTGTAAGACCTGAAAAATAGATAATAAAACAATTTGAAATGCAAGTTGTTGTCTACCTACTAATTGTTGTATGAAAGAAATTACCTATATAAAAACATTCTACAAAACTGAAGGTTTTTTGTTTAATGCTTTTATAAATGTCATTGTAGGGTTCAAATAGCTTCCAGATGACAACCCACAAAATGGACCCCAAACTGATTAGTAAAGGCTAGATGTAGCCCAAATTATTGGGTCTCTGATGCACATAATATATTGGGATTTACTGAATCATACATCCTAACCATTCCATACATTAAAATATCACATGACCACAGCTGAGCTGAAATCCAGTTTTATTTGAACAAAGCTAAAAAGAACATGGTTGGCCAAATACACACAAGATGGGGCAAGGCTTGGGGTGTTGCAGAACAGTCTATTCAAGCAGAAGCATACCATGTATTTACGCTTCCAAGCTAGACAGGTTACATATACTGTAGTTATGAAGGAAGAACACTCGACACACAGTCAACCCACATTGCAGCATCTACAGTTAAAACAAAAAAAGAGAAAGAGGCCTTGCTGGGCAGTGTTCACGACATTACAAAAAAAAAATCTATATTCAGTGTTGTTCAGTACACCAATACAACCTGAATGTCAAGAACAAGGCAGGATGGCAACAGCACTTTGCAGTGCATGCTTATTTTGTGCATTCAATGGCAGATAATAGAATATGCTTTAGCCACATGAACCCTATCGTCCCTATTCTGGGGGCAAACATTTTGGGGAAATAGCATGATCTACAAGCTCACGACATTGCAACACATAGTGAGCTTGTAGATCGGCTACCATCAGTGAAGATATTTGGTGTAGACTGGGGGAAAAGGTGCGGACCTATAGAGTCACAGGGGACCCCGGTCTAATAACTACATAGAGTTAAATGGTTAAAGTCCCCCTGTTCCTTCGAAGCAGGGCTCTCAATAATCTTCCAGGACCATCATCACCAGGAGCGTACAACCAAGAAAGATATCCCAGCCCAGAGGCAAGCAAGGCCCAAAGTGACCAAGTCACAAACAATGATGAACTATAGGTACCGCAGTTAATTCAATAAGTCATACTGTAGAATAGACAACCCCCACCCCTGATGTCACTTAAGCATTCCTGAAAACAACATGCAAGGCAGGATAACATCCACTGGACATGAGTGCTCTTCTCTTTTACTTTAAGTAATTGCCTACAATATCCTGTACATGTTATTTTACAAAAAAAAGATAATGTTATTTCACTGGATGAACTGGCACTGGCTACTATTTACACACATATTTCTTTCCTAGCCTATGCATTCCGCATGTATTCACCACCTGTGCCCTTGTCTACTTGTGCAGATAAATTCAATGAGTTGGCAATGGAACATTTACAACAACTCAGAGCACTAAGCACTTTTACAATACTTCCTCCTTTGTCCCATCAAGGGAAAGTTGGTGGGCCCACTTGTCATATCACATTTGAAAGCCTGGTGGCAGTGTTGGATGTAAAATATTTCTTAAAACCTCCATCCCAAAACAGAATGGAGGTATGTATTTTGACCTTTAACTCAAATGAAGGGGGAAATCGTGGAAGAGTTTCTCCTATATGTTGTGCTGTTCTTCACAGTGCATCCTTGGGTCCATTGAAGCAAACAGTGTGGAGAAATGTTGCGACCCCCCCCCCCCCCCCCCCGTGTGTGTGGTTGCAGGGTGGACAGTTAAACAGAGACGGTTAAGCACTGTGGCAAGCAGGAAGCACATTGCCAAACAGGACAAAACAATAAACATTATAATAAAAAATAGTAACAAAAATGTTTTCTTCCCATACATCAGGACAGACACCCAACAGTAGCTTGTTTTTTCCTTTTTACATAAAGCTACACTAGTTACATGCCAGTATGTAACCGTTTAGAGTAGTGTAGTGTCTGGCTCTCATCTGTCAAGTGTCTGATGCTTGATGTGCTCTGACACTCAATCATGCAAGTAATACATACATACTGTACATACTCAGACCTTAGCATGTGCACAATCATACACAATACATACACATTGAGGGTATGGTCAAACTAAATGAGGGCAACACCACAATACAAAGTTCTCTCAGTAATAGTGGCTTCAGTTTATAGTAGATGTTTCTGACATGATGTTTCTTATATACCAAGATAAATAATAATGGGTTCTAGAGGCCTTTGAGGGGAAAATGCCGTTAAAGGGAAATTTGCTAATTCTGCAATACATACAGTACATTACATACTTAATATAAGGGGGACTTTAAGTTATATGAATTTTGTGCCAATACAATTAAATCACAGATTAAATTGGGGCTCCTTAGTGGCTCACCACATAAATAACGCGCAGCCCGCAGCTGGACTGGCTTTGAATCCGCCAGAGACACCTGCACTCTCACCCCCTCTCACTGTTTCTAGCTGAAATGCAAAATAAGAGACTGATTAAACACTCAATCGCCTTGAAAATGTTACCGTCTGTAATGGGAAAGTGTGTTAAATCAAACACATTTATTCTAGCAATAGTAAGGATTTAATGCCACGGGTGGATTGGTAGAGAACCACCAGTAACCTTCATCGTGTTGACTTACTTACATTGACCATACCCTGTGAACGAACAAACGAACACACACACGCACACGCACACACACACAGTCTCACACACACACAGTCACACACAGTCACACACACACACACACACACACACCACTATGAATCCTCATTCATCTCTTGGCTATCTGTCCTGGCAATCTTCCTTGGAGGTGCCGGGCTGTCCCCCTCTCCCTGCTCCTGTTCCCTCTTCTTTGCTGCATTCTGTTGTGAACAGTGAATAAAATCAGACATTATCCGATTGACCATTATACAGTGGACCACTGTATACAGAGGGTACGGTTCAATTAAAGGGATATAAATTATGTATATATTAAATGTACAGCTCAGGCGGATCGCAGAGAGGAGAGAGATAGGATGAGGATATAACAGCTGGCTGTGTCCGCGGCTGACAAGCGAGTGTGTGTGTTTTACGGAGGGTAACTCGGAACTCCTTCATTCTATTTGATGGAATCACCCCAGTTTGCGTCTGGTCGGAACACAAAGGGAGCGTAAAGCCAAATTCCAATACCGCAACTTTCACACTCGCTCACTCCCCTCGCATCCTCCACTCGCTCCTTAGCTCTGCCCCCAGCAAGGACGAGAGGATTCCATGCAAGGACAGAGTGGTGGAGTGGGTTTGCCTCTAAATCGGAATGTACTACGCTGTCATTTCAAAGCGACGACACATTCCGCGATCACTTATGACGTGTATCAATTCAATTCAATTCAATTCAAAGGGCTTTATTGGCATGCGAAAACATAAGTTTACATTGCCAAAGCAAAAGTGGTGGAACAATACAGTGTCACACAGACACAGCTGGATCACTGGAACCGTACAGTCTACACAGAATAGACAATTCCTCATTTTGTGCATGTAACCGAGGCCAATGTGTATGGTAAGATGTGCAAGGCTATTTATGAATAAGCGCCAGGATGCGCAAACTTATATATTATATGATTGTGAAGGCATTCCTCACCTGCCCGCAGCCTGCGTTCTTTTTTGCCAGTATAAAAAAAAACCAATAACTGAATTTAAGAGGCCAATACATCAAGCTAAAGAATTTAATTCATAGCAACAAAAACCTTCCAAATGATTTGATTCCCGATTTGAAAACCAGTGTCTAGTTAAAAATAAAAAGTAATGACATCATGTCATGATGTCCCCATCTGTGAATATGACCAAATACACACTTGATGGCATCCCACTGAATCTCTGGAAGAGCAGTACTTAAAGGTTTAGGTAGGTGGTCTCACAGAGATCTCCTGTTTTTGAGAGTCTCTAAACACACTTCCAACTTTAACATCAGACAATATACTTCTATTGTGTATCCTAAGCATCTTGTACTGAAACAGAACTACTTATTTAAGAAATAAGAAATGTTATTTCCGGCAGAAACTGACTGACTAACGTGGGAAAACAAATCAATCCCAGTTGCACAAACAATTTAGCTGGAAAAATACGTTTTTAACTCTTTAAAACAGTGGGAAAATGTATTTTTTTTGTCACCACCTGGTGGAGATACTGTATATTGATACAACATAAGTCCAACATAAACCTTCTGAATATTTTACGTGGTTAAAGGTTGTCTCAATTTGATTTCTGATCTGTATACTAAATCCACAGACCAGAAGTTGAACACATCTTTACATGGACACAGTAACCACCCAACCCAAAAGTCGATACATTTTAGTATCATTCTCATAACATATTTAATTTAGACATTCCTGTGTAGGAAGAGCAAATTAAGCCACATCTATTTGTCCAATTTTCGCTGATTTCTCTGCTGCCTGTGGATTTCTCTGCCATCCGTGGAATACAAGGCATTGTTCGCCATCGCGGTTTGTGGTCCGGATAGAGAAACGGTCATGTACGACGTGCATGTGCTATATTGTGTGTGTAGATATTGTTTTAGAGAAGGCAGTTTCTAAAGTGGATGGCTCATTTAAACTACTCACAACACGGCCAAATATAGGCCACTGGGGGCCCTGGAAAGTTAAATTAGTTAAATTAGAGCTATTGCATGGTACATAAAAAGCTCCTTTCTCAGGCTCACCTTTTTGTCCCACTGCTGATGAAGGTAGCGAAGGAGAATGTTGGTTTTCTCTGTTACAATAACTGAAGGAAAGAAATAACCAAGAACCAGTGTCACCATTTTGAACAAATTATGATTTTATCAAATCATTCCATATCATGAAAATAATATTTCCAAAATATTGCTTTGCCATTGTTTTTATTTCTCAAGCTTTACTGCCTAATTAAGACTTTGAAGCTGAGCCAATTGTGTCCAACAGTAAATTAGAGCATATAGGAAAATGGTTTTGGTACTTACTCTGTTCTGATGGGTATTCACGAGTTGGAAGATACACAGAGGGCCTCCTGTTCTGTAAATAAGGATTTAAACAAGTTGCCAATATGATGAAATCACATCATCGATTCATCAAATGTCTTATATTATTGGGATAAAATAAAAATGTTGCTGTTAACATGTGTGCCATTTATTATTGCTTTTTAATAGATGATCTAGCTCAGAACTTTGCTGGGCTTTTTTATTATTATTTTCATAAACTGATACTTGGTATGGTAGCCAGTTTGTACTCACTCAACACTCATTGTTAATATTTACTAGGTAAATTCTCTGCTGGTCACTACCATCATTGCAATTCTTTAGTTCATTCTTGCACTTCCCAGGAGCTCTTAATTGATCCCTTTGAACTTCAAAGTGGTTGTGTGTGTCAAATGCGTTCTGTGCATTGCAAAGATGGCAGTCACTTTGGTAGTTGTCAGAGAGTGGACGGGGGAGTGAGACAGATCTGCCTGCCTCACACTTTCAATAGAACATAGATTTAGAAAAGGTTTTAGGCGTGGGTGAAATTCATGGCGTGGGTGTTTTGAAACTTTTGCCAGTCAATAACAGAGGGTATGCGTGTGTCATCATCATAATCTAGCCGCAATTTGCAACTCTAGATTTTTTTATAATGGGATGAATCTAGAGTTGCAATACCCTCCATTGACTCCCCACTCATCCAATTTGGTTTGTGATCTGCTTGTCTTAAACAACGTTAAACTCACCAACATTGCAGCTGTAGTCCAAGCTTGAATTATCCTCTTTCAATCTGCCGAGCTTGTTTTTCATAAAAATCCCCCGTAGACATGTTGTGAGCTACTTTCTGTCAAGAAATTCTGTGCAGGTGATTCTTTTTCTAAGTGCTGGAGTTTGGAAGCACTCGTCATAAGTCACTGAACGGCCCAGCGTACCACCTGTTTCGAATTTGCACATAATGCAGGAGGCAGCAGCGCGACCCGTTAACAAAAACGAGTGCTTCCAAACTGCAACACTTAGAAAAAGAATCACCTGCAGAGGATGTCTTGACAGAAAGTAGCTCATAACATGTCTACGGGGGATTTGTATGAAAAACAAGCTCGGCAGATTGAAAGAGGATAATTCAAGCTTGGACTACAGCTGCAATGTTGGTGAGTTTAACGTTGTTTAAGACAAGCAGATCACAAACCAAATTGGATGAGTGGGGAGTCAATGGAGGGTATTGCAACTCTAGATTCATCCCATTGTAAACAAATCTAGAGTTGCAAATTGTGGCTAATCATAATCATGCCTGGAAGTTATGCGGCAACACCTACTGAGTGGCAAAAAAACTACTTTCTGGCTTTGACAGTCCATACATCCAAACAGAAAAGTCCTATCTGATTGCACTAAACGTTAAACAACCTTAAACTCACTTTTCTATTTTGCCATTCACTTTATGCATGTGCATACCCTCTATTATATAAAATTAAACTTTTGTTTTATTGAAAAGGTTAGACAGTATAGCTTTAAGAATCAACTTTAGCAAGTCTGTAACTCCTCCATCAAGGCAAGAGTGACATATGTTGGTGTAAGCTACTCACGGATGCTTTACAAACAGAGTCTGCATGGAACCGGCTGAAATTGCTCTTGTTGTAAACAGGGAGCCCTTTCAAGAAATCTGCCTGTGGGAATAAGACAAGTTATGATATGAGGAGGCCCAGTTGTTCGTCTTGTTGTGTAATCTTACTATACTATATGCCTTTCCCTTCCATCGCATCTGATCTATTATGAAGTATATAAATGTCGACCTACAATTATTGTCAATGTCCACTCATTTCTGATGCCAACCACTTAATTACTACTGTAAGCCACGGGCTGGTCATTCATTCAATTGTGAAAATCGAACTGTAGCTTCAGCTTCAACTTCAACTGTGAAATCCTTCTGTCTCAACGATAAATGCTGAAAATTGTTACGATTTGTATTGGTTGGCCATGGACAGTCTGATCATGCATCAGGGAGACATGGTCATGATGATGATAATCGGGGTGGGGAGCCCCGATGACTGGGGACACGCTGGGCGTTCCCGGATCACGGCAAGCCATCCTAACGAACAGGTCTATCGTTGCAACCCCCCCCCCCCCAGTAACGTTGTCGAGCACCCTTCAACCTTGACTACAGATATCTATTCTGCAGGAATCTCTGAGGCTACACATCCAATCCCCAGCCGAGAGCAGTCCGTCAAACCCTGCTGCCGGGTCTGGCCTGGGCGAATGCCAACCAAGAGGCAGATGTAGCTAAAGTATCAACAGTTGTCTTCTGAGCTATATTTTGTAGCGAATAACATGTTTGAAAGGTAGTTTACCTTTTCCATGATAACGGCAGTAATATCCAGTGTCGACACGCCGACTTGTGGAGCTGCCTGGCTCGCTGTGTACTCGGTCGTGACGGCAGGCAAGGCAGTCTGTAACGTTGTGTTAGCCACCCTAGCTTCAACTAGCTAGCCGACACACAATCTTCTCAGTTCCCCGCGGGAAAATACAATGTAAATGACACCCCTTCACGTGGAAATTGTTGTTCTCATTCTACACACGAGTGGTCGTGGAAAAGCGGTTATAATATTGGCATAAAACGTGAACACGTTTGTGTTTAAATGAGTTTAGCCTGCTAGTTACAATAAACAAGACTTCTGCTAGCATTATGGCTGGAAGGAGGTGACGTTTACTGAAGCCACGCCCCCTGTAGCGCCCATTGGGTTTCAGGCATTTTCACGTGTTAATATCTTGACTAGATAGCCAATCAAAGATAAAGGGGGGCATAGTGCATAATTAGTTTGAAGCAATTGTTTAGACATTGGCGAAGGAGGCCCACACATACACCACCACCCATGCCACGGTGCCACCCTACCGGTATTAAAGTTTTATCATCCTCATTGTTTGTTTTCACACTTTCCATGACCCCTTCCACAATGGTGTATACCAGGGGTGCCCAAAAGGTAGATCATAAAGGCTGTGCAGGTAGAACACATGAGTCACATGACACGTCCCTAAAACAATCTGCATCTGCCACTTGAATTAAGGCGACTTGATTGATATCCAAAGGGGCCTGTCAGCTCAAACCCACAATGCAATACTTCCAGAGTGTTGCATAAAATACAGTACTATAAAGTTATATGCCTACAGAAAGAACCCCGACCAATTCCATTTTCACCCTTCTATGTAACATCAGCACCACTATTTCAAAGCCCCCTCAGCCTGCCTCAGGTACTTTATTTTTTATTTTTTAACATTTTCAGCAAAGGGATAACAATTTTTGGGTAGGTAGATCTTGTTGAAGCTGGTCATTTTGAAAGTAGCTCTCAAGTCAAAAAAGTGTGGGCACCCCTGGTGTATATATGAGATCAAGGTCCCGTCTCTGGGGACTGGGGTGCAGTCAAAAGAATCAGTCTAAGAGTGAAGACAGTCAGTATGCTGCTGCTCAGTCAAGAGCACTCATGGGCATCACCTGTGGCAGAGTCAGGTGGATCATCTCATCTCTCAGCTATGCCCGAAGCAGCTGCACCATGCAAAAGGCAGAGTAGAGGACCGTCTTCAGAGCTCTAAAGTTTTGTATAACTTCCTAACCTAATGATAAAAAAGGAAAGAGGAAGAAAAATAAACGGTCCATGAGTTTATTGGATCCAAACAGGGATGAAAATGAAATCATGCTGCCACCGAACTGTTTTTTAAATGGGTACTGTCCACTGTCACACACCTGTTGGGATCAGACCTTACTTTACACAGTTAAATTATAGCTCAGGTGTCACATGAGGCCTCACTGTATTTCCCCTTTTTTACAGCATGGCTATATGGCTCCACACAGTAGTCTAGTTCAAAACAAGTGGGTTGAACCTGCACACATCCAGTTCGTTACTGGTGCTGGACACAGAGTGATAGTTCAATTTAAAACACAGAAGAAATTGTGGTTATTTTCCTTCAACTCCTTCCACAGCAGTCTAGCCATGGATCAGTTCTGTTTTATCGGCATGTGTGTCTAGACTAGAGTTAATCTGGCAAACTGACTGTTGGACTGATTGATCAGTGCCAAGTTTTGTGTTCAAACTGCCACAGAATTATCTCCAACAGGACTATATGGAATGAATGGGGCTTTGGTCGGACTGAAACCTTGCCAAAATGTTGCATCATACATCATGGATACATCATGATGAGTGACATAGATGACTGATGCCACATGCTGACCATATGCAGTCCATGATCCACATTGCTAATTTATGGGGTGTGTCACAGTAGCCTATATGTTAATATGCCTACATTTACAGTGAAATATAGGTAGGCCTATATCTTTTTGAGGGACGCTAGCCCCCCAGCTTTGAGGGTTTGTGTGAACACAAAGATTGGCTGATGATTGGCTGGCCAAAAGATGATAAGAGCGCCCCTCACTTCACACAAATGTGATTTTTACTATAAAGAATCCATTTCATAGACCTTAGATTCTAAAGAATATGAAAAACATTGCCTATAGGGTTTCTCAAAATCTTGGGTGCCTTATGCCTTCCCACATTTGCCGCATTTTCCCAGGTGGCTTCACTAGCCTGGTATAGGCTAGTGGTCCCTTAACCTTAACCCTCCTTCATCCAATACCTCCCTTGGAACAGTTACCAAGCAACAAAAGCCACGACAACTGCATCAGCAGATTCAGCACCCTATGAGGAGTATGGGAGCTTGGATAAACTCAAACTTTTTTCATGGTTACAAAATGTTACAGCAATAGCATAGTCATATGCTACAACATAAATGTAAAAAATGAATGACTTGAATAGAAATATATCTACCTAAATTTCACTCACTAGGCTAATTATAGCCTATTATATGATAAAGACTTGGTACCATATTACAGAATTCAGCTATGAATTCGGCTATTGAGTATGCTGTGCATGTGCATCACAAGGGGGAGTTCCCCTGATCATGCTGACATGCTCCTATGTGTCCCATAGCCTACCTGGCCGAATGTTCCTGAAACTGAAACTTGTGTATGCAATCAATTTTGGGGCACAGTTTACACAGCCTATGTCTACTCTGTGAGTCTGTGATGGAATTGTATGTTCAATACATGTTCTGATTTGCAGTGACAGCACAAGTGTAGTGTGGTGCAAGTTCTGTGCGTGCATATCTCACACGCACACGCGCACGGACGCATGTACATGACACACACACACACACACACACACACACACACGATACAGTTTCAGATAGTGGAGCGCGGGTGCGTAGGTTACAGTGTGCATTTGTGGGATTAAAGAGCCTAGCCTACTCCGTCCCACGTGCGGAACACTGCGGATGGAGACTTTACGCGTGCTGTCCAGACGCCCCAATGCTGCAAAATTTTACAGATATGCTACAAACTGTTGCTGTACCTGTAGCCTGTAGGCAGTGTAGGGCTACTTTAAAAGTGCTGAACGACCCGATGCATAGCACCGCGGTCATGTTGAGGCTTCGAACAGGCCAGCAGCAGGATCCAGATACAATTAGATTATTGGATTGACTGTCTGCAACAGATTAGCAGGACAGCTCGCCTGCTTGACCGATGCTTTATTATAAGAAAACACTCGTGTAATCTCACAGGGATTCTTGAAATATTAAGGTAAGGATTGTCACATTGGCATATTATTAGCTACTTTACGGGGCATAAGGCCTGGTATGTTTATGTGGTAGGCTCTTGCACATGGAGAACTAAGTCACTAAGAAACTCTTAAATGAAATGTAATTTACTAGGCTACAGATAGACAAAAGGGTAAACATTCTAGTAGCCTGCGCCAGACCACTCTTGTATACTCAGCTTTTTTTTACTCCCCTATTCAGCCTAAAGCGCGCACGCTTTGTGTTGTCTGCGGGAACTATGGGCTTTACCTCACCTAAACACTGACAGATATAAACAACTAGAAATGGCACAAATAACTCAAACTAGTCACCAATTTATTTCGGTGTTAAATGTTTGATTCATTATTAGGCTATTGATTAGCAGGCTACTTTCCTACTTCCATGGATCCATGATTAGGCTATTATACTTTACTTACACCCTGCCTGGAACTATGATCACAAAACAAAATGTGCAAAAGTACACAGTTAGAATGATCATTAATAACCCCTCAGAAATGCATTTTGTGCAACTATTAGCCATGTAGGTAGAATGCCTGGCTTGGTGATTGTTGACATGTCAACTATAATTGGATAGACTCTAGCGTACTAGCCTTAACTTTCTTTCTAATGCTCTTTTCTGGACACCAAGAGCAATCCCCCTATACCTAAACAACCATGAGGCCAAATTGAAATTATATAACATTCATGGAGAATCTCAGAGCAAAAAATGACAGATGTGTGTGTGTGTGTGTGTGTGTGTGTGTGTGTGTGTGCGCGCGCGCGCGCGCGTGCGTGCCCTGGCATGCAAAGGGTTCGGGGAAATTGAGGCCCAATGCATTCCAACCCAACGGCGGCGGTGGCATGCAGCGGACGCGTTCCTCCTCCGATCTGTTGTTGTTGATCGCCACTTATTATTACCGGTATTATTTTTCAACACTATGACAAAGGATAACACATTTAAAGCGGATTTTCATGAAAAGGAACGATGATGTCGGCGCGGTGGTTCTTCAAAGGTTAATGAAATCTAGGCAGTCAAATCCATAGATATATATAAACACTAGATAGCTCACCCGCGCTGTTGGCCAATGGAGAGCGACGTCGTTACGTGGCGGCCATCTTACCTCGGGACACATAACATTGTGTCTATGGGGCATGTACTCTTAAATGACCATAACTTGCTCAATTTTCAACCGATTTTCAAACGGTTTGGTTTGTTATAAACGTCAGAGACGTCCGCATACTTATATGCTTTTATACGACGTTCATATAAAAAACATAAATTAAGCAGATAAGCGTCCTGAATCATAGCCACGTTGACAACGTTTGTAATAAACCAACCCGTTTGTAAATCCGTCAAGATTTGAGCGAGTTATGACTGTTTCTGTTTGAGCTGCCATTGAACATACTGTACTGTATCCCCGAAGTAAGATGGCTGCCGGGTGAACGACGTCAGAAACTCCGCCTTGAGCCATCTAGTGTTTATATATATCTATGGTCAAATCCACATTCAATATGGCGGCCATGCAGGTATCCATGCAAATGCAAACAAGAATCTTTGGATTCCTCCTGCTCTGAAGATTCAAAAAGTGTATAGTTTTGTCCAAAAATGTATAGTTTTGCTAATATATACATTTTAAACTAAAGTATATGTTTTAACATTGTAAACCTGAATTTCTCTGGCCATCCCCTTGGTGGCGCAACTACAAGTCCTTGTGCACAATCCTTTGGATTTGCATATGTAAATAACTTTCTATGTAACTTTCATGTATTCATTAGATGTGAATGTGTTACCCTCCGTAATATCAAAGTAATCAAACTGCCCAGCTGATACTGCTGCAGTCAAAACATACTCACCACCAGTCACCACCACCACCACACAACATTTCTTTCTTTTTTTAAATACATTTTTATTTCATTTTTTGGATGAAAGGCACAGGTACAGGCATACAAAGAGAATGCACACAAAGCATAATTCAAATTATTTGCCTACTGCAATCAGTGGCTTGCCCCTTGCCTCATTTTTAAAAATCCTACCCCCTACCACACAACATTTCTGTGTGGGCAAAATATGTGCAACTATCCAATCCACTTTATTTATATAGCACATTTCACAGCAGTGTTTACAAAGTGATGTACATAAAGTTAAAAGCTAAATACACTGTAAAGCTAAAACATAGAAATACCAGCAAATCACAGTACACTGAGTACAGATATGAGTACAGACACAGGGCACAGATAGTCATCCAGGGAAACTAGAATTTCAAAACCATGTTTACATCAGCTGGATAAGTAAGCATTAAGTATGTATCACAGTTTATTAAAATTAATTAGGAAATTATTATGTATGTAGTATGTACAGTATGCCTAAGTATGTATGTATTTACAGTATTTATTTATCCATCCAAGTTCACAAAAGCTCTATTCAAAAGGACAACGCTAATGCACTGATATTGTTTCTTTCAAGAGAGACAGCTTGTGATACAGTACGTAGATCTCAGGTCAGAGAGAGAGAGAGAGAGAGAGAGAGGTATAATCCCTCTGTGTAGAGAGGGAGCAGCAGGAAGGTAGGATAATACCCAGAGACATTCACATAGCCACTATCAGTGCTGATAACAAACTAAAAAAGCTATACCTGGCATGAGTTATGACTACTTTGTCTTTTTGATTATTAAGCTATGTATGTTTGGAAATAAGTATTGAGGGTGAGGCTGTTATCCTCGCTTATGCTAATACAATATTGTCTCAATATTAATATTAATAATACTACTACTAATGATAATAATAATAATAATAATAATAATACACTTTATTTATATAGCACCTTTCATACATAAATGCAGCTCAACGTGCTTTACAGAGCAGAAAAAATAACAAAAACATAAGCAAAACAAAAACAGCATTAAAACAGGCATGCAGTTAAAACAATAGGACAATAGCAAAGAGCATAACACAGTGGCAAATCAGGCAAGGACAGTGGTACAAAAATAAGAACAGAGTTATTATGTCCTTGTAATATTGATATAATTTACTACGGCAACAATTACACACATTAGGCATGTTTTTGGGTGCATGAAGAATCGTGCAGGTAGATTTTGTTCAGCAAGACTGTGTGTGTGTGTGTGTGTGTGTGTGTGTGTGTGTGTGTGTGTGTGTGTGTGTGTGTGTGTGTGTGTGTGCGCGCGCGTGTGTGCGCGTGTGCGTGCACACGTGCGTGTGCTCTCTGTTTGAGAGCATTCTCTATTTCTTGACCTTCAGCATAAATCTTCCTATAACCATTATGGCTAAACAATGGATGAGTCTTTTGTTCCTGTGTGATTCACCCTGGTGCATGTCTTTGGGTCCCTGTGTGAGTCACCCTGGTGCATGTCTTTGGGTCCCTGTGTGAGTCACCCTGGTGCATGTCTTTGGGTCCCTGTGTGAGTCACCCTGGTGCATGTCTTCCTGTGTGATTCACCCTGGTGCATGTCTTTTGTTCCTGTGTGATTCACCCTGGTGCATGTCTTCCTGTGTGATTCACCCTGGTGCATGTCTTTTGTTCCTGTGTGATTCACCCTGGTGCATGTCTTTGGGTCCTGTGTGATTCACCCTGGTGCATGTCTTCCTGTGTGATTCACCCTGGTGCATGTCTTTGGGTCCCTGTGTGAGTCACCCTGGTGCATGTCTTTGGGTCCCTGTGTGAGTCACCCTGGTGCATGTCTTTGGGTCCCTGTGTGAGTCACCCTGGTGCATGTCTTTGGGTCCCTGTGTGATTCACCCTGGTGCATGTCTTCCTGTGTGATTCACCCTGGTGCATGTCTTTGGGTCCCTGTGTGAGTCACCCTGGTGCATGTATTTGGGTCCCTGTGTGAGTCACCCTGGTGCATGTCTTTGGGTCCCTGTGTGATTCACCCTGGTGCATGTCTTCCTGTGTGATTCACCCTGGTGCATGTCTTTGGGTCCCTGTGTGATTCACCCTGGTGCATGTCTTTGGGTTCCTGTGTGATTCACCCTGGTGCATGTCTTTGGGTCCCTGTGTGATTCACCCTGGTGCATGTCTTCCTGTGTGATTCACCCTGGTGCATGTCTTTGGGTCCTGTGTGATTCACCCTGGTGCATGTCTTTGGGTCCTGTGTGATTCACCCTGGTGCATGTCTTTGGGTCCTGTGTGATTCACCCTGGTGCATGTCTTTGGGTCCCTGTGTGATTCACCCTGGTGCATGTCTTTGGGTTCCTGTGTGATTCACCCTGGTGCATGTCTTTGGGTCCCTGTGTGATTCACCCTGGTGCATGTCTTTGGGTCCCTGTGGGATTCACCCTGGTGCATGTCTTTGGGTCTCTGTGGGATCAATAGAACATGGAATAGAGGCTTGGACAGTGTGAGCACATGCTTGCCGGATTTAAGAGAAGGATCTACTGGCCCCTTCTATTAATAGCCTCCTTGACTTGGTAAACGATGTCACCACTCAGCCAGACAGAAAGTAGCTGTGGTTAAGGTTAACATGTACTGTAATTCATGGATTTTGCGGGCCTCAAGAACACAGAATACAGTGAACACAAAACAAGTGCCTGCTTGGGAAATGAAAGGTTCCTGGTTCGATTGCTTCGATTGTTTGATTCCAAAATAGGGACGCTATGATTCAAGTGGCATGAGTAATGAAAAAGGAATGGATGTCCGCACACTGAGTTGTAGCTCCCAGGAAGATTTATTTATTTGTTACCATAACAAATAAATAAATCTTCCTGGGAGCTACAACTCAGTGTGCGGACAATCCATACCTTTTTCATTGTACGTATATTTTTGACCAGCACCTGCAGAATGTCTTGAGATGTGCGTGCTTCCTGTCGGATCCTATCTCAAGTGGCATGAGTAACAAACTTGTGTGACATTGAAATATACAACAAGCTAAATTACTAAAGGGTTAAACAGGCCTTCACTATTTTAAAAACCTGTGTGTCATTTACAAGCTATTTATATGAAGACAAGTACATGAACTCAACATTATCAGTCATTGTTTTCTGAGAAATACCAGTACCGGTCCATTATCCTTCCATGTAGTGCAGAGTACACACTTAACTCGGATAGACTACTTGGTCTGTGCTGCAAAAGAGGGTGTATAGTTATATTTAGTTGGCTCTTGTACCCGTGTGTGTGTGTGTGTGTGTGTGTGTGTGTGTGTGTGTGTGTATTCTTAAATGAATGTTTCTGTATTCTTAAATGGATGTTTCTGCATGCACCTTTCTTTGTCATTGTGCAGTTATGATTATGGAATTAATTATTAATTATTTGTGTGTGTGTGTGTGTGTGTGTGTGTGTGTGTGTGTGTGTGTGTGTGTGTGTGTGTGTGCGTGCGTGCGTGCGTGCGTGTGTGTGTGTGTGTGTGTGTGTGTGTGTGTGTGTGTGTGTGCGTGCGTGCGTGTGTGTGTGCGTGCGTGCGTGCGTGCGTACATGCTTGCGTGCGTGCTTGCGTGCGTGCGTGCGTGCATGGTGTGTATTCCAACAGAGCAGCAGCCATGCTGACCAGCTTCATGGATTATCTTTTCTGCTGCCTGACTAGAAAAGCAGACAACATTGTGGTTCCCATAGAGACCTCAGAACCAGCAGATGGCTATGAGTTTGTGGAACTCAAACCAGGCCGGATTCTGCGTATCCGACACATCATCCCTGACCGCCCTGTGGTCGAGGTGCCCAGCACGCAGGCAGGCAGCATGAGCTGTAAACGCAAGATCACAATTTACCGCAATGGGCAAATGCTGATAGAAAACCTGGGAGACAGAGAAAAGCCAGAGATGGAAAACTGCCAGAACGGAGATATAGAGCCCAACAGCACGAGAGACGCAGAGGCAGAGCAGTCCGGCAACAGCGGCTCCATGCCACCTGTCACCATCAATGAGACCAAATGTGACGCTCGGACGGATGTGGCGCTTGACGCAGAAGAAGGAATGACAGCAGCTCCTGGACAGCCTGACCAGCCTCAGCAACCCAGGAGACGCAGATGGAAGCCCAAGCGCACGGTGGTGATCGACTGCGAGAGGAAGATAACGTCCTGTAAAGGGACGCACGCAGACTTGGTGTTATTCTTCATCCACGGTGTGGGGGGCTCTCTGGACATCTGGGGCAACCAACTGGACTTTTTCTCTCGGCTGGGCTATGAGGTCATTGCCCCGGACCTGGCTGGACATGGTGCCAGCTCAGCACCACATATAGTTGCAGCATATACATTCTATGCCCTTGCTGAGGATATACGACTCGTTTTCAAGAGATATGCACGCAAGAGGAATATTCTCATTGGACACTCTTATGGGTAAATCAGATGACACTATCCACATGCACAGTGGCTCACAAAGACAGAGCTAAAGGATTGATTGATTGATAATTTTATTAGACAATAAAATGCAAACAGTACCGGGGTACAGTCAAGCACAAATGGTCCAAAAGGATAGCGCCGAAGTGGTCTTGTTTCCATTCGGGTCCCATACATTCATTCAAAACACAACAATGACATCAGCAATGATATATCTCAAACATAATTCAATCTGGGTACATGTTGGAATAGACATACATTTAGAAAACAAAGGGGGGGGGGGGGGGTAAAGAGGTGGGGCAATCACATTCACTCCCTTGACCTGATGACAGTGACAGATGAAAGGACAAGGCCCCAGGGGGGTGTTTGACATTCTGGTTTTACTGAATGTCAAAGTGCAGTGCCTATTCAGAACATGTGCCCCTTTGGAGCCCATTCGATCGACTTCACCCTCGACACTGCACTTCATTAAGAAATCAATAATATACCTGGTGTTCGCAAAGTTTGAAATCGAGCAGATTCTCAAGATATGTAAAGGACAGTCATACAGACAAACAAATTCCTGGAATTTAACATATACAATGCTCATAGACTAAACTAAATGATTATCGCTTTAAGTTTAATTACTGACACTACTTTGATGCAGTGTGTTGAGAACAAGAACGTTGTTTGAGGAAAGTTCCATTACAGCCACTGTCAACATTGTTTCTAAGTTATTACATTGTAGACAAAAGTACAACAAATCCTGATTCCTCTGACTTCATTGACACCCAGGCCAGTGAAGTTTTATTTTATTCTCCTCCTACAGTGTGTCATTCTGTACTTTCCTGGCCCATGAGTACCCAGACCAGATCCATAAGATGATTATGATCAACGGGGGAGGCCCCACAGCTTTGGAGCCCAGTCTCTGTTCCATCTTTAACCTGCCCATCTGTGTACTGAACTGCCTCTCCCCTCTACTAGCCTGGAGCTTCCTTAAGTATGACTAACTCTGTGTGATTGACTTTGTGTGTACAAAAATGTATGTGTTCATGCGTGCACAAATTATTTCATGTCCCTGTCCATGTCCCTGTCAAATAAACATAAATAATAATAATCAAAATGATCAAATATGGCCCAGGCGGTTAGCTCAACCGTCTGGGCACCTAGGCTGCCGAGCCAGGCTGCCGAGCCAGCCTGACGGCGTGCCGCGGGTTCGATTCCCAATCCCGACGGCCTTTGCCGCGTGTCTCCCCCCCCATTTCCTGTCAGTCTTTCAACCTGTCAAAAAAATATATCTTAAAAAAAAAAATTATCAAATATATTTCTTTATATTCAAATATGTTTTCCCCCCATATTCGACGAATCTTTGAAATTGGAATATGAATTTACCGGCCCTAATGTGCATCTTGTGGACTCTTGTGGACCTTCGATAGGGCTGGTTTTGCCCGCCAGGGTGCCAGAGAGAAGCAGCTGCTGAAAGAGAACAACGCCTTCAACGTGTCATCGTTTGTGCTGCGTGCCATGATGAGTGGTCAGTACTGGCCTGAGGGGGATGAGCTGTACCATGCTGAACTTACAGTCCCCGTTCTGCTGGTACATGGCATGCACGACAAGTTTGTCCCTGTGGAAGAGGACCAGCGCATGGCTGAGGTGAGGACAGCATTATCAGCTAGATACAAAGTGATCATGCTGACCATGCTTTTTGCTATGGACACCATATAACCAATGCCAATTCATTTCTAATAATCGCATCACAGAGGCATCCATGGATTGATTACCGTGTCCATGTTTGACAGGGAAGCACTGTTGCTATGAAAGCAAATTCCTGTTCTATACCTGCCTCCTCATTCCTCTCCTGTATAACTGTGTCCATCTCCTTGTCTGTCTCCTGATAGATGATTATTTAGGGCAAAGTTAACAAAGGTATTGCAGTTTGACAATCTTACTTTTAACAGAGATACAGTAGCGATTGATAAAGCGAATGAAAAAGATTGGCAGTTGTAAATAGAAATTATTACCCTGTTTACAACTGTGTCGTAAATTCAAACTCATTTTTGTTTGTTTTCTGTCAGATTCTTCTCTTGGCTTTCCTAAAGGTACTAGATGAAGGCAGCCACATGATTATGATGGAATGTCCAGAGACAGTCAACACACTTCTACATGAGTTCCTCCTCTGGGAGCCCGAAATCCCGTCCAAGAAAGAACCCAAAGCCCGTCCAGAGACTGCGAAAGCCCAACCTGACACTACCAATGTGGCACCTGAAACAGCAACAGTCCGACCTTTAACTGCTCAGTAACCTCCTCAAATGGCAGCATGTATGACAATAGGCAGTCAAAGATGCTCTCACTGCACATTGACTGTGATCAGACCTGAGGATTCCAGAGCATAGAACAGTCATGGCTGGCCATGACACCATATCCATGTGTGCCTCTTCTGGAACTCAAAACAGTTGAACTGAGGTGGTCCTGAACTACTGTAACCGTATGGGGTGGACCAGATTTGCCAGTCTCTGAACTTGCTCCTGAACTGGTCTAGCTGTCTAGAAAATGTGGATGTGAAATGTGGTGTCTGGAGTCGAGGACGTCTCGTCTTTGTTACAAAGATGGACAGATCAAAATGGGCACCAATCATATTTTTTTCCCATGAGGATGCTTGAGGTTCTCCATGGCAGATATGCCCACGGCTGTGCCTTGAGGTGATGTGTGACCAAGGAAGGGTCAGAAACGGGGGAAGGGGGGTCCAAATGGAGCAGTCACGGGGGATTTCAAATGAGCAGTAACATGGTCTCTCATTCATCCTACTAAAAAAGCTGCCTGTGTGTGGTTTTCAAAAGCACATACAAGTGAGGGCCTCCTGTAGTACTGAGGAATACAGTGCTAATGTTTTGACTTAAAACCAACACAGAAACACACATAAAGGAGTTATGGAGAGGCAAGGTGTTAAAAGTAAAGTATTTTAAGAAGATTATAGTATTTTAGGAACAGGCCTGTTAAATGGTCTTAAACAATACTTTTTTATATATTGCTAAATTGTTTTTCCAAGCATGGTTGGGGAAAAGGAAGCATCTGTTTTTGGCTTGCGCAAACTGCAAGGCCTTGAGACTCGTATGGTGTACCCGAGCGAGCCGAGTCAGCCATCATTACGAGCAGCATATTGCACAATGCAGCTTTCTATTCAAGTTTATGAATTAAATTCATATTATGCAGTATTTGTGGTTAGCAGAAATGTCATATAATATATGTTTAAAATGTAAAAACATTAAAAAAATATTTAATAATTTATTTAGATGTACTACAATAATTGGGGTGCTGCTGGCATCTATGACAGCCAAGACATAACAGAGATTATAATATGTGCATGGCAAATCAGTGGTGCTTGAACAGCAATGTTCAGTGGTGATGGACTTCATTGAATCAATTGAGAAGCGTGAAAGGGTTGCACTACCTCATCTAATACCTTGTATTTGCAGGCTAACTGTGATGATTTTTACCAATTTAAACTAGTTTTTCAGAGAGGGAACATGACTGCACATGAGAGACTAAGGTTTAAAGAGCATTCATCTGTAAGGAATTTGCGCTTATTTTTGCACCAGAATTATGCTGAAGAATGATCGTTTTCCACATACAGTATTTGTTGGCACGTACAGTAGTACATACCAAAGATTTCCCAAGCTCTCGTTCTGTCTGTTCCAACCATTTCTGAGTCATTTACAGTAGGCCAATGTTTGTCTGAAATTACATTTCAAAATCTTTACTCTCCATCACTTTGTGCACAATTAACAGTAACACATGCTGCAGAGTGCAGACTACTCTACGTAGCCACTTTTAGCAGCTATTGAGTCATTTGACTTTGACAAATATATGGGTTTCATAGTTCAGCTGTTCTTAGCACTGTAGTGGTTCAAATATTTCAGATAAAAATCAATAATTTTCCAGTTGGGTTTCCACATTGTAGAAGCAACTCCCATGTATTTCTTATGGAGGAAGAGCACATCTTTGGTTTTATTTATTCTAGGCTATAGTTTTATACATGCCAATTGAATTTGTGGTTAATAATTAGACTTCAAAGAGTGAATGAGAGTGAATTCATTGAAACCTGGAAAATACTTAAAATCCAAGAAATGTCACAGTAGTTTATTCAGAATTGAAATAACACAAGTGTTCGATGTAAAATAGATTATAGATTTTATGTATGTCGACAAAACTTGGGAATAATATCCACCATCCCATTTTGTGCACTTGTGTTTTACATGTTTCTGTTTGCCTTTGATCATGACTCCATAGATGGATGGAGGACAAGTGTGTGTGCATGTGTGGTCTAGAAACTTTGAGAATGACTTAAAGGGACACAAAAAAATATGTTAATGACATTTAGAAGATTTAGAACACTTTCCTGGGAGTCTTTAGGTGAGTAATACAGTATGTGGTTTTAGATATTTTAGATTTTAGCAGTGAGCCCAGTGTCTCTGATGTCATGGACACTGGGCTCACTTACTTCCTGGACTACATGTTGTCTCGCCCTGAGCCCTCCCCCTATCCAGGAGGAGGAGCAGTGCACCAGTATGTACAGTACCTTTGTGTGACATCCATACTCCCTTTTAGCAAATCTGTTGAAAATATATTGAGTTCTTCCTTGTCCCACCGACTCCCATGACAAAGCTTTCCTAAAACCTTTGTCATTTTATATGAATACAAACAAGTGCCTGGAATTCCATGACTTGAGCTTATTGATCTGCAATCTTTGTCTTTAAGAGATAGGGGAAAAAGGAGGGAGCCTAGATAGAACCCTGGTATTTTTGTTATGGTATTTTTTTTAAACTATAATTGTATTCATCTTGCATTCCATTTCAACTGGTCTGCTGTAGATGCGTAGAAGACTTTTATACTGTAGGCATATTAAAGTCAACGGTATTTATATTACACGGTCTGTTGTTTAGTGGGAATACTGAGCTAAATGGATTAGTGTACTGGAGCCTGAGCCTATTATGGTAAATTGTTTGCTGAATGCTGATATTTTGCAGATTCTTTATACACAGTATTTGTTACAATTACTATTATTAATGACAACAGTAGTAGGCTAGTAGTCACTTTATGCATGCCTGGGATCTATCTATCTATATGGTGTCCTGTCTTTTGAGGACCTCTGTTGCTTCTTTTTATTATAAATCAAAATATAGCTCACAGTATTTATTTTTATTTAGCAAGAAAATAATATGAATTAACCAATTAAGTCAACATACAGTACAATTCTGCAACTCCTTTCTAAAATGTTATAAAGCCACCCATGGACGTAGTTTGTCAACAGCATGTAGTACAAAGTAATCTTGGCTCAATGTTTGCCACCCCCCCTCAATTAAGCCCATTCAATTTCAAACACTTTAATTGTCCTAATGGATGGCGAGATGACGATGTAACATTACAGAAAATATTAACATAATGGAATAACTAATGGCAATATGAAGGTTTATTAGGACAATGTCAGACAAGAGAAGCAGGGATGTGTGTTTTCAGTGAGTCAAACATCGAGATGGAAAGTGAATGGGCTTATATACAGTGGTGCAAGTCTGATTAAATTATTATCAAATATCTAAATATTGAATTAAGCAAATTAAAAAACGTTCTGGGGTACTTCAAAACATTGCATGCGTTGTTGATGACTGACATCATATGGCCTCCTCCAAGTACTTTGTGCCTATTTTGCCTGTCTAATACATTCATAAGTAACAAGTAATTAAACAAAGAACTTTTTTTTACATCAAAATAGCACATACTGTACAGCAGCCTGCATCTTCCTCTGGCAATGTAAAAGGCATGGCATATGTACATTTCTAATCTCTTAATACTCTGCAGTTAGCCTGGGCTGCAGACCCTGAAAGTGTCAGGCTAGTCTGTAGTCTAACAAGTAACAACTTTGAAAAAAGTCATCTTACACACATTTTCCCTCAGACCTCCAGAGTGACAGTGGGACCATTGCTAGTCTCCTCCACTTTGACTGGACTGTCTTTTTTATCTTCATTCTGCTCTTTTACTGGTGCCACCTGCTGGTCCGAAGCGATGTCACCGTTTTGCTGCTCAGCTGGTTTGGTCTCTGCCGTCACCTGCTGGTTGGAAGTGGTGCTGTCGTTTTCCGGCTCGCCTGGTTTGGTCTCATTGATAAGCTGGACGGAGTCAGCAGCCGTTGCTGTAACTTCCCCATTTTGAAGTGGATAGGCCCTGTCTACTGCATCGTACAAAAACTGGTACTGCTCCTGTGAGGGATATAGAGAGGCTTGTACAATGACTGAAATCTATTTATTGTAGTAAATATGACCATCCTACATCACAGAAATGATGTGATGACATGATGTGCAATAAACACACCGAATCAGAGTTGAGCCTTAATTATAGTGATGTTTAAAATCTCTGTCTTACCAGGCTGTTAATCATGCCCTGCCTGTCTTTGCGCAGGGTCTTGACCACCTGGAACACGTCCACCAGCTTCTCTGTCTCAGCACTGTCCAGAAGGATCCACAATGCACAGAACACTCCAGAACGGGAAGAACCGTCACTGATGCACACAACAGAAAACAAAAAGGACTAAATTATTTCCCTTTTATTTGCAATAAAAAGCTTATTTTCTCAGTATTGAGGATACAGTATGAGGGAATGAAATACTATGAAATGCTGCATACACTTCTTCCTATGTAGCTCTGGTCCATAGCGTTACTTCCTATGCTGCTAAAAGCAGCAGTTTGTTTTTCTCATGCTTTCACCCTGTTACCATCACACCTTTTGTATTCTGCGGCATCATATTTTCAACATACTCTTTACAGAAATGTGAGAATGTGCTTACATAAATGGAAGCACATGTTCCCAGGGTCCACCCCCAGACCCCAACCCCATCCATAACCCTAATAGGACCCTGGGAAAATAGGGACTTACTAAACAGGTACTGCATACTACTACTGTATATAATGAATTGCATTTTTAATTAATTGCATTTTTTTAGAGCTTTTCCAAGTGCTCGAAGCACTTTACAATGGTTCATTCATTCATACATTGGGAGGTGTAGCGGTGTGTTGCCCAAGGAAAGGACACTTGTAGACAGGAGGAGCCGGGATTCGAACCGCCGACCCAGGGATCATTGGACGACCCGTTCTACCTCCTTTGCCACAGCCACACAATGTATGCAAGCACATTCTCTCTCAGGGGTTGTAGCTCACCCGCAGTGGATCAATATGGGAGTGCTCCTGTCGGCCTTGCTTTGACCATAGCCGCAGGTGTGCTTAATGTGCTTTATCATGTCCGTCAAGTCCTCTGTGTTTTCTGGCAGCTCTCTGTTCGCCCACTTCAGAAAGTGGAACTGCCTCACCGGCCGACACTCTTTCCTCTGTTTGTGACAGTAGTAGTTTTAGTGCTTTCACTCAAATTCATGGGTAGCTAAGTGAGTGCTAAAAAAACAAAAAACAAAACTAAGATTGTTTTAACTCCAAATACACTAAAATAAATGCTCATGCTCTTTAATAAGTGGTGTGGTACATTGAGAACAAAATACTAGATTATTATAAATAAAAAAAACATCCAAACCTGTGTCTGAGGATTATAGCCTTAAACATAATTTATTCTGCTTAGTATGACCGTATTGGTCGCCAAAACAACATATTTTCCTTTTTTGTGATCAAATGATTATTCATATTTAAATAAAAAAAGAACAATACCACAAAACAAAAAGAGAACTGAAACAAAATATGACATCGTCCACACCCACATCCAGCACCCCCTACACCACAGTTCAGCCACACAAGAAACATTCAAACAATAAAACATATGCAGACACATGACACAGTCAACAGGGTTTTGTTAGTTTTTTGTTAGTTTTTTTAGATAGACACTGTTGTGCGACAAATAGGCTTTAGATGTTTTACATTATATTCTCTAATAACAGCTACAAAGTGCTTCGTTGTGAAGCAAAAGACATTAAATGGTAATATAGCAATACACAATCAAAGCATCAATTAATTTAAACCTAGTCTGAAAAATAAATAATCAATGAGAAATTATATTAAAGCTAATGTAGCCTTCTATGTATGTGAACAGAACAAGCACATGGTATATGTTCACATTCAGAGCAATGCCAGCGACCAAGTATAGAGTAAAATTCGATGTGATTCTAGGCCTTCTCACGCGCGCGCACGCACGCACGCACGCACGCACGCACGCACGCACGCACGCACGCACGCACGCACGCACGCACGCACACACACACACGCGCACACACACGCGCACACACACGCGCACACACACACACACACACACACACACAAAGCTGAGTGGGGCACAGTTACCTTGATGTGACGTATCTGCATTGTACGGGTGGTGTACGCTGGGGAGGTGTCTATGGCTGTCACCTCCACCTCCATCTCCCCAAATGTTTGCTTCTCTTCTCCCCAGTATGCAGAACACGTCTCCTGTGCACATAATAAGTACGTTTTGATCATAAATGAAAACATTATTATTACACGTGGACAGTGCAGAGAAGTTACATAATATAAAAGGTAACCCTTTATGCAGGGATAGACAGTAGGCTGACAGGAAAATGGGGAGAGAGATGGGGGGGGGGGGGTGACATGCAGTGAAGGCCGTCGGGATCGGGAGTCGAACCCGTGGCACACTGGCAGACTGGATTACCAGCCAAGGTGCCTGGCCCTAACCCAAAACTAGTGTTAATTTGACATTTACACTTTAGTGTGACCGAATCCGTTATATGTTAATGAGGAATTTGTGCATTTGTGTACTACACACATTTCTCTAATGGTTCTACATAGCATCATTTGACAAAGGTGCACTGTTGTATTTGTATAAGCACGTTTGTTGCCCTATAGCACCTTTAAGGTACAGTAGGCGCTATATAGCGCCAAAGGATGATCCCATTACGAACCATAGAACCACTTTTAGTGCTATTTATCAGCATCTTTACTTAATGTGTAGTTGTAGTGTAACCTAGGCACACCCGACGACGGAAAATACGCCACAGAGGCCCTAAATAGGACCCCCCCGGTCACACTTTTTCAACCTCGGAAGAAGGGGTGAAAGGGGAGTATGCGCTGGGTGAGCAACTCCATGTAAGTGGAGGGAAGGGGATTTCCGGCACCCTCTAACTCTATGAGGCACACATACCTTATCGTCCTCAGTGCAGTCGGAGAGCATGACGATGGTCTTAACTTTCTTCTGGTGAACCATCATCCAGAAGTCAGCCACAGTGTTTGGTAGGGGTCCCTGGGTCACGGTGAGGCCACGGGGACACCAATAGCCCTGCATGGAACAAGACAAACACTTCACCGTTATAACAACTTTCATAATGCATTATATAAATGTGGTTATAACGCATTATAGAATTGAAAGCTGTGCTAAAATCATATCTAGGAACAGAAAGCGTTAATGTGTCATACATTGATGTGGGTGGCATTGATGTATTTGGTAGACTCCTCATCATCTTCATCAGACGTGTCATCATATTCATAGTCCAAGTCCTCATCATCATAACCACCGCGGTTACTCTCACGACTCATTTCATCTTCTAACTTCACCAGCACTCTGTTGTAGTCGTCTGAAAGTCATACATGTGTAATATGTAAGGAAGTGATATGGTGATACTGATCTGACAGTTGATAGCAGGAACAGATGTGAAAATGGTATCATATTGTGATGTCGAGTAGAAACCTTGTATCTCCATAATATTTTTATTCTTTGTCTTATGACGTCGCTAAAAAATAAATTTAAAACAAATAAAAAAATAAAAAAATACAATTATATATATAACAGCATAGGAAGTAACGCTATGGACCAGAGCTACATAGGAAGAAGTGTATGCAGCATTTCATAGTATTTCATTCCCTCATACTGTATCCTCAATACTGAGAAAATAAGCTTTTTATTGCAAATAAAAGGGAAATAATTTAGTCCTTTTTGTTTTCTGTTGTGTGCATCAGTGACGGTTCTTCCCGTTCTGGATATATATATATATATACACACACACACACACACACACACACACACACACACACACACACACACACACACACACACACACACACACACACACACACACACACACACACACACACACACACACACACACACACACACACACACACACACACACACACTTTTTTGGACATAAAAAGGTTTCCAGCCGACAACAATATACAGTATTTATGACTTTATATCAAACATAAATGTGATGGACAGTGTTACAGTAGCTGGGGTTATTTTATTTAGAATCTCATGAGTAATTTCTGCTGTCAATCCCTAAAGCATTATACAGCAAGAGGCAACAAGATTATGGAAGATGAGCTTGTTGAGAATTGATATTCATCTGTTTTTATGATGGTATGATGGGCCTGCAGGTTTCTTCAATTCCTTCTGTGTCGTTCTCTCTCTCTTACTTATGGTGATTTATATCCTTGAAACTGAATATGCTGTTGCGGACAGGTCTCCCTTGTAAAAGAGATCCTTGATTTCACCAGGAAGGATTATAACATTTGATAAGTAGATCTTTTTATGTTTTTTGACACTCACATGGTATGACAGAAGTGAAACGGTTCTTCTTCTTGTTCTCCTCGATGATCCCTGTGTTGAAGGTCCTCCAGTTTTTGTACTGAGGGACTCTCTGAAATTAACCACAGAAGAAAGGCATTAAGAAAAGCTCAATTCACATTTCATGTTCATATTCACATGAAGGGGGGGGGGGGGGGGGGGGGTCAAAATTAGGGAGGGAAAGGAAAATTGAATGAGAACCGCTCAAAGGGAAGGGAACCAGGCATAGAAGGTGGAGGGGAACATTAAATGTATTTCCACACACCGAATAAATGTGTACTGGCTGGCTATACTGTATTTAACCATCCCTTAAGAATAGATGTAACACATTTGTGACTGTTGCTGAAAGCCGATGTCTTCTTTGGTGGCCCATAGATACTGCCTACATAAATGCTGATGTAGCACCTGAGGATGTGGGTCCATTTCTATATAAGGGGATATTGGTATACTAGTGCAATGCCAGCCTTCTGACAAAGGACCGACAGCCAATGAAAGCCTCCTGACCTGGAACTCTTCCTCCAGAAGCACGGACTCAGCACTGAAGCTCTGGTGTTTGAGTGTTGCCAGTCTGCCGTGGAGCTCAGGCAGGGCAACCTCTGTGTCTCCAAACAGTTTGTGCTCCAGCAGTGCCTGGTGAATCAGTATGTATTGGGCCTGCATGCAGTGAGAAAATAGAGGTAAGTACAAAAATGATGTGCAGTGTAAAGAGGCGGAGTGTGCATGTGCATTATTATTTTAAACCAACATTGCAAGGTTCCCAATTTAAAAAGACAAACATATTCACAAATGTAATCAGAAGTGTTGTTGTAGACATGGCGAATACGTACTTAGGTAGCCTATAAGTACAGTACATACCTCCACTTGAACCGTGAGGCATCTCTGTCTGCGAAGTTGGACTACGTAGCCATAAATATCAACTCTCCCCTCTGACTCCAGAGCCTCCATCATGGCATCAATGCTAATGTAGGTCCCCGTCCTGCCTACTCCCGCACTGCATGTGTACACACACACACACACACACACACACACACACACACACACACACACACACACACACACACACACACACACACACACACACACTTAATTATTTACTACCTTGAATGAAGGTATCAATGAATGAATTTGACAGGCCCCATGCAGTCATTTACCAGTCGTGGGTGACAATAGGTCCACTGAAGAAGTTGTTGAAGGAGTTGACCCGCCGCCTGAGTTTCAGGAGGAGGCTGGGCTCTCCTGGCACGCCGTGGTCTGGCCAGCTGATGAACTGGATATGGGTCACCTCCCTCTCGGAGCTTCTGTCATTCTTCTGTGAATGCACACACAGTACATCATGCATTACATCAACACACACACACACACACACACACACACACACACACACACACACACACACACACACACACACACACACACACACACACACACACACACACACACACACACACACACACACACACACACACACACACACACACACACACACACACACACACACACTAACACTTGTCTTGGTGTCTTTGAGCTCAATGTAACATAAACTCACATTAGTCAGGCTGAGTCTGCGAATGATGTAATCAGGACAGTGGTCTTCTCCTTTCAGCTCGACTATAAACTCTTCATAGACCTCGGTCTTTTGATCTGGGGATGGCCAGTACTGGGCACACTTAATCTGTCAATACAGCAGATTAATCGTTAATTTCATAATAATTATTCACTTGAAATTATCACTTTGTGATGGAAGCATGACATTTGGCACAAATCCCTAAGAGCCACTCTTATGGAAAAAGGCGCTAGCCAATCAAAAAACAAAAATGGCGTCCATTTCTTCAAAATGGCCACCACTTTAGAGGAGCAGATATAATCTTATATGTTTACAATCTTTCAGGCTGTGATACAATTATGATATTTGGCACAAATACCCTTCAAGGTCAACTCAAGAAAAAAATATAATCTGGAAAGTAACTGACTTAACTACATAATGTTATGTAGTCATAATGTGGCAAATATTCAGAACATGCACTTTTGCAAACCTCTGTCATTATAAAATAATTAATAAAAATGCATTATCTGTATACAGTAATAATGTGTTCAAATATCAGCAGGATGGCCATAGGAATGAGAGTGCTTGTACCTCCAAAACATCCATGTATTCTAATAAGTTACCTGATTCTGAAAAATGCTCAAAGGTCAGCAAAGAAGGTCATATAAAATGTCATAATGCCTAATAAACATTGTTACTTCCGAACACTGGAGGTGTTCGGAAAACAAACTTTTCCTGGCAACTTAAAAAATTGCAATGAATGTATGCAACGGTTTATGTTCAGATGATGATGGTGTAGTTATGAGTGATTGGATAAAGCGTGGTTCCAACCTTATTTCCCTCAATACAACGAGTCACCATGACGATCACAGAAGACTGTTGCTCCCACATCATTCGCCAGAAGTCGCTCACAGTTTCCTTTATGGGGCCTGTTGGATCATTTGGTCGTATTGGTCCTATGGGTCCATGTGTCCACACATTTACCATTAACCCATGATTAAAGGGATAGTTCACCAAAACATTGCTTATTTTCTATCAATTAACGACCCCATGAACTCATGAAGCCTTGAATTCATGGAGATGTTTTTTTGTTTTTGTCGCATTCCTAAGCCAATAATAAGGAGACTCTTTGTGCAGTTGTTTTTCTGCAGAAGAATCATTATGGAATGATGCTTTACCTTGAGCTGCAATGTACTTCCTATCCTCCTTGAATCCCTGTAGTAAAAGAAAAAACGGTAAGACTTTATATTAAGGTCAATTCTATAATGCGTTATAACCACATTTATATAATGCATTATGAAAGTTGTTATAAATGTTTATATTTTGTTAAAAAGGCCAGAACAGTTTAGTCCACACTCACCCCTCCCGCCTCCTAGAGTGGTGGCTTTCACAAGCAGGTGAAGTTTATTGAGTTAATTAGGTCACTATGACACCAGCAGGTGTATTTCACTCAGTTAATCAAGCCACACAGTATGCAAGTACCAGTTCATTCTTCACTGCAGAGTTGTTGTGAGAGGTTGTGCGTCCATTGACAGTAAGTGTGTTTGGTTATGCAAAGATGATGTTTTCATGCTTATGTTCGATCTAAATGCCTTGTCTGTATTTTGTGTCTTTGACACTTAGTTTTACCACTCAAAGCCTATTATGTGAGATCTTGTAGATCAGTGCTTTTTGGTTGATACATTTGATTGTATACTGATTGCCGGTCTATAAATATGCTGTTTATCTTCTCATTTCTTGTACTATAGAAACCACATGCCTACACAACCTGTACAAAATAAACCGTGATCTAAACATCACATCAGTGGTGGGTGTACTGTGGAGTCATTGAGTGAGCCTACACGTCATTCACTTTTCTTCAATTTAGCCTATGCATAACAACTTATAACAAGGTTTATGAATTATTATAACTTGCTGGTCATAATGCATTATAAATTCAGTGGAACTGTCACAGTCTCTGGCTGTGTCCTTGTGTTTGTCTTTAGCCAAATTCCAATACCCAAAATCTCGGCCACTCGCGCTCATTCCCTCACGGTCACTCCAGCTTGACCCGGAAATGGTTAACGTCCCTTATTGTTAATGTACTTCTTGGAGGAGGCGAGTGGGCTCTCCAAGAGCGCATACAGCGAGTGTAAATCAAGTGCAGGCTCGATGGGGTTTTTTGTCTCCTCGCGGAAAACTTCCGCATCACATTTCTTTCCTTCTCCCGTGACGTATAAATCCTCCTCCTCCACATGTGGCACACAAACAGTGCTTGAAACAGATCCACAAGCTCCACACTCCATTGTTTAAATAAACACCCTTGGACTTTGACATTGTGTTGTTTCTGCATTTGGGTCCCTCAGTTGAACTATAATTCTGACAGGAACAGCACATCATAACTACCAGGTAACACTTTACTATATAGGTTGTGACTATAATACATACTACCAGTAAATTGTGACCGCAGGCCGCATTTACTATGAAAACGTGCATTTCCCGTCAGTTTGTTTGTCCGTCACCCCCAAGCACCCCCAACCCCTAAAATGCGGCCTGCGGCCTCGTGACATCACGTGACATCACGTGACATGTCATCAATATTAAGCCCATATGGGAATGCCCATATATGGAGATCCCTGATGTCATCAATATTGGCCAGCAACTCTACATCTGACCTCAAACCTCAAACCCGGATGCGTGCACGCGACCTCGCCCTTTAGGACGAGGTTGTGTGCAGGTCAGGCATCTTACTGGTACGGCACAGTTGAGAAGCAGGAGTTAAACTATTAATCTGGTGTCAGTGAGGTCAGATGTAGAGTTGCTGGCAGGCTCCATATGTTCAGATCTAGTATGTCAAACCATGTATGGCTATCCAGGGTTTGATGAGGTCAGTGTCGTGATCTTCATATATGGAGATCCAGGTGATGATAGTCAGCCAATAAGGCCATATATTGACATTCCCATATATTTCTCCTGTTTTTCATTGACCAAACAATGCACAATGAAAAACAGGTATGGCCAGGGTTCATGGCCATCTATAGCGTGTCTTGTATGTAGAGGGTTTGATGATGTCAGAACGACATCGTCGTGATCTTCATATATGGAGACGGCCATATATGGAGCGTGTCACGAGGCGTGATGGACTGATAGTAAGAGAAATCTATGAAAATCTGGGAACTAAATCGTTACCAAGAAATGTCTTCACCAATGTGTTTCTAAAGGTGTCTAATAACATGTACTAAAAGTTTGAAATTCAACTCCCGTGGGAAAATTGAGTTATTAGCATAATATGTGACCATACCCATAACATCCTATATAAGGCAAAAAAGTCCAAATTTCATCATTCTTTAAGTAGCACGTGACATATGAAACTAGGGTGATTTCATGATTCTGAATCCATTCCAAGCATTAGTTTTGCACAAAAAACACTCCTTGGGAGGAAAACGGCCACACAAACGTGATGAGGTCAGCACATTTGGTCAACTGGATATGGCCTAATTTAGCCCAAGGAGTGTTTTTTGTGCAAAACTAATGCTTGGAATGGATTCAGAATCATGAAATCACCCTAGTTTCATATGTCACATGCTACTTAAAGAATGATGAAATTTTGACCTTTTTGCCTTATATAGGATGTTATGGGTATGGTCACATATTATGCTAATAACTCAATTTTCCCACGGGAGTTGAATTTCAAACTTTTAGTACATTTAGTTATTAGACACCTTTAGAAACACATTGGTGAAGACATTTCTTGGTAACGATTTAGTTCCCAGATTGGTCAAATACCTGATAAAATGCCCTTACTATGACCATATATGGAGGCGTGAGTGATGGAACGACGGGTGGGTTTTGCAGGTTTTCATAGTAACAATACTGTATGTACATAATTATTGTACTATGCATGCATTTTTACTTTTCTTTTAAATTATTCTTACATCAATGAAGCTGGCGTTGATGTAGTCGCATCCTGCAGTCCCATCTCCTGTTGCTAGCTGAACACGGTTGTAATCATCTGAGACAACAAAGAAAGAAATATGACAGTCTGTCACCCTCTGAAGTTACCTACATGATTGTGTGTGTGTGTGTGTGTGTGTGTGTGTGTGTGTGTGTGTGTGTGTGTGTGTGTGTGTGTGTGTGTGTGTGTGTGTGTGTGTGCGCGCGCGCGTGCGCGCATGTGTGTAATGTGTATGTATATGAGTGAGCTGAGCTACCTACCTCAGTGTTTCCCAAACTTTTTAGCTTGTAGATCAGCTATTTTCACTAAACATTTGTTTTATAATTTATGGAATGTGTTAGATTTTTCTTTTTATTTCTTCATGAAATTATTGAAAATCATTATTGTTTTTAATTCATGAAATAATTTTTTTTGGTTTTTGAAATAATAATAATAATAATAATAATAAATACAAACAAGGAGACAAAAAATAAAGAGACCCATAAATGTCTGGGAACCAGTCCTCTACTGTAGCTACTGTATAAAGCTACTGAGCCACAGTAGATCTGCAGCAAACTGTTGGATACTCACATGGCAGAATGTCCACATAGCGGTTCTTGCCTGCATTACAGGGCTTCTTGGCCTCTTTTGATGTGAACCTGGTAAAGCACCTGGGGATGCTCTGAAAATAAAGAATGGCTTTGTGAGTGGCACGTACACAGCAACATGGGGAACATTGTAGCACTTTCACTAAAGATAGGCTAAAGCTCAAGTTGATAAGGGAGATG
This sequence comes from Electrona antarctica, assembly GCF_951216825.1. NCBI lineage: Eukaryota > Metazoa > Chordata > Actinopteri > Myctophiformes > Myctophidae > Electrona > Electrona antarctica. Next base: position 26,277,500 of record NC_136812.1, read on the forward strand.
TGAATGCTTATTGGGACTTTCTCTGCCACTCTCTGCACTGAATTAACCTACTGTGAGCCCAGTGGCAGTGGTGTAAAGTAACTTTTACTACATTTATAGTACTTTTACCTCGACTCCACTACATCTCAGAGGCAAATATTGCACTTTTACTTAACTACAATTATTTAAAAACTTGTAGATCGGCTATTTTCAAAAGATTCTTTTGAAAACTGGGAAATGCGACATACTGCATAACGAGTACTTTTACTCCTGGTAAAAACTGGAAGCGACGATGGAAGGCTCGTCTGAGGACTACCTAGAGAGAAAATCCCCAGTGGGAATGAAATAAAAGCCAGAAACTCACCTGAAACTCATCTAAGAACATCCTCCCCTCGTCAGCGATCTTCCTCTTGTAGGTATCCAGCAGGAAGTCTGCTGCGATTGGCTCAACGGTCTTTAGGTAGTCCTCCTCGTCTATGAAACCAACCCGGCCAGCCAATGAGAAACAAGTATTTCAAACAGGTGAAGGTGCATTTTGCATTTCAGAGACGAGTTGACTGGGTCAATCTGGATTGCTTAAAACTGTAATCCATACTGTAATCAATTATTACTAGTCACGTGAATTATTCGATTACTTTGATACTTTCAACACTATCCAGACTAACATTTCATATTCAGAGTTAGTGTCGAAGTGTCCTTGAGCAAGATTCGGAACCCCTAATTGCTCCCGATGTGAAGGTTGGCGCATTGCATGGTTTTCTCTGCCATCGTTGTGTGAATGTGTGTTTGGATGGGTGAACGTAATGCACAATCTATGTAAAGCACCTTGGATAAAGGCGCTATATAAATGCACCTTTTACCAATTACCATATATGTTGTGTGAGCCTATATCGCACATCAACTGATAAACAAATCTATATTCCCTTGAAACAATCTGCTTCCTCAAATATGTGTGATTCCAATATCCAATTTCTTGTTATCATATATATTTTTCTCTTTTTTGGCTTTTTGCCTTTATTAGTGTGGTTGCAACCAGACTATTGTAATTGTAACACTTTATTAGTGTGGTTGCCCTAAAGGGCAACCAGACTATTGTAATTGTAACACTTTATTATTAGTGTGGTTGCCCTAAAGGGCAACCAGACTATTGTAATTGTAACACTTTATTATTGTGGGCTCGCAACAGCGAGCACACACTAGTTATTGCCAGTTTATATTTTTTTTTAAACGTTTTTTTTTATACTTTTTTTTTATACTTTTTTTTTTAAAACTTTTTTTAAACTTCTTTTTTTTTAAACTTTTTTTTTTAAAACTTAAAAAAAACTTAAAAATAAAAAACTTAAAAATGAAAACTTAATGAAAACTTAAAAATGAAAACTTAAAAATGAAAACTTAAAAATGAAAACTTAAACAAAATAAACTTAAAACAAAAACTTAAAAAAACTTTTAAAAACACGCCCACTTTCTGAAAGAAAAGCAGCTTTGAAATAATTTTAGCTTGCTTTATTTTTTCAGCTTCTAGTGTCCTAATGACGTGGCAAGATACATACCTTCACTTCCAATCTGTGATCTTGCAGACATCTCTGCCTTCTTAAAGACAACAAACAGAGAGATGAGGTGTCATTATGTCTCTGCCTTCTTAAAGACAACAAACAGAGATGAGGTGTCATTATGTCTCTGCCTTCTTAAAGACAACAAACAGAGAGATGAGGTGTCATTATGTCTCTGCCTTCTTAAAGACAACAAACAGAGAGATGAGATGTCATTATGTCTCTGCCTTCTTAAAGACAACAAACAGAGATGAGGTGTCATTATGTCTCTGCCTTCTTAAAGACAACAAACAGAGAGATGAGGTGTCATTATGTCTCTGCCTTCTTAAAGACAACACACAGAGATGAGATGTAATTATGTCTCTGCCTTCTTAAAGACAACAAACAGAGAGATGAGATGTCATTATGTCTCTGCCTTCTTAAAGACAACAAACAGAGAGATGAGATGTCATTATGTCTCTGCCTTCTTAAAGACAACAAACAGAGAGACGAGGTGTCATTATGTCTCTGCCTTCTTAAAGACAACAAACAGAGAGATGAGATGTCATTATGTCTCTGCCTTCTTAAAGACAACAAACAGAGAGATGAGATGTCATTATGTCTCTGCCTTCTTAAAGACAACAAACAGAGAGATGAGATGTCATTATGTCTCTGCCTTCTTAAAGACAACAAACAGAGAGATGTGGTGTCATTATGTCTCTGCCTTCTTAAATACAACAGAGAGATGAGATGTCATTATGTCTCTGCCTTCTTAAAGACAACAAACAGAGATGATGTGTCATTATGTCTCTGCCTTCTTAAAGACAACAAACAGAGAGATGTGGTGTCATTATGTCTCTGCCTTCTTAAAGACAACACACAGAGAGATGAGATGTAATTATGTCTCTGCCTTCTTAAAGACAACAAACAGAGAGATGAGATGTCATTATGTCTCTGCCTTCTTAAAGACAACAAACAGAGAGATGAGATGTCATTATGTCTCTGCCTTCTTAAAGACAACAAACAGAGAGACGAGGTGTCATTATGTCTCTGCCTTCTTAAAGACAACAAACAGAGAGATGAGATGTCATTATGTCTCTGCCTTCTTAAAGACAACAAACAGAGATGAGGTGTCATTATGTCTCTGCCTTCTTAAAGACAACACACAGAGAGATGAGATGTCATTATGTCTCTGCCTTCTTAAAGACAACAAACAGAGAGATGAGATGTCATTATGTCTCTGCCTTCTTAAAGACAACAAACAGAGAGATGAGATGTCATTATGTCTCTGCCTTCTTAAAGACAACAAACAGAGAGATGTGGTGTCATTATGTCTCTGCCTTCTTAAATACAACAGAGAGATGAGATGTCATTATGTCTCTGCCTTCTTAAAGACAACAAACAGAGATGATGTGTCATTATGTCTCTGCCTTCTTAAAGACAACAAACAGAGAGATGTGGTGTCATTATGTCTCTGCCTTCTTAAAGACAACAAACAGAGAGATGGTGTCATTATGTCTCTTCCTTCTTAAAGAAAACAAACAGAGAGATGAGGTGTCATTATGTCTCTGCCTTCTTAAAGACAACAAACAGAGAGATGAGGTGTCATTATGTCTCTGCCTTCTTAAAGACAACAAACAGAGAGATGAGATGTCATTATGTCTCTGCCTTCTTAAAGACAACAAACAGAGAGAGATGAGGTGTCATTATGTCTCTGCCTTCTTAAAGACAACAAACAGAGAGATGAGGTGTCATTATGTCTCTGCCTTCTTATAGACAACAAACAGAGAGATGAGGTGTCATTATAATTGTAGATCTGCGTATGTAGATTGAGGATGCTATGAAGTAGTGAACATGATGTATATCTGCTTAACATGAAAGTTTCATTCTATCTCACCAAATGTCCGCTTGGCGACCAAGTGACCCGACTAGTAGGACTTTAGTTTTACCATGTTACTGTATGTCTAATCAGTTTTCTGTATTATCTATTGAGACACAGCGTACAGTATTACTTGAGTGATTTCCAAGAGGTCAAGTAAATGGAGTGTAAAGAAAATGAAAGTGTTGTAAAGCAGTGGTTTTCAACCAGTGGTCCTTGAGGGGGTTCCAGGTGGTCCCCAGCCAACCAAATGGACCTTTATACATATTTAACTCTAGATGGGGACATATGAGGTTATTGCCAACAGAAATTATTATATTCTGACCTGGGGTGAGCTCTGGATGGACCTCAGAGGGACCTGTGAGCTATGGATGGACCTCAGACGGTGTTCCTGATGAAGCCCAGTGGACTGACATGCAGAGCACAGGTCATAGTCAGGACACACTGTACACTTATACCTGGTCCCCACAACATCTCCCTCACAGCCGTCACACACCACGCCAGGGTGCACGAAGGAAGGATCTGGCAAACAAAACAAGAGAAATGTATCCGTATGAATGAATAAACTATTATTAAATAGAGTTTAAAACTAGAAGAAGTTCTCCTCAGAGCACAGGTCTCTGCCAAGCCGTAGTTAAAGACCTTATGGTGGCGCTACACCAGGACAATGTGATACAGAGCAAAAAAAGAAGGAAAAAGCAATAACATAAAATAACATCATAATATCGCAGAACATAAAACAACACTGGAGAAAAAAGGCAGGGAATCAGGCAGAAAAGTGAGTACATGGAAAAAAAACACAGATGTTTTAAAATTCAACTAAAAGCAAGAGTGAAGCAATAGTCTTTTGGGCTGTGCTAATGGAGTTCTTCTGTGGCCTACCGAGGGAGGTTCTAGTGTGGCCTACTGAGGGAGGTTCTAGTGTGGCCTACTGAGGGAGGTTCTAGTGTGGCCTACTGAGGGAGGTTCTAGTGAGGCCTACTGAGGGAGGTTCTAGTGTGGCCTACTGAGGGAGGTTCTAGTGTGGCCTACTGAGGAAGGATCTTCTGTGGCCTACTGATGGAGGTGCTAGTGTGGCCTACTGGGGGAGGTTCTAGTGTCTTCTACTGGGGGAGGTTCTAGTGTGGCCTACTGAGGGAGGTTCTAGTGTGTTCTACTGGGGGAGGTTCTAGTGTGGCCTACTGAGGGAGGTTCTAGTGTGTTCTACTGGGGGAGGTTCTAGTGTGGCCTACTGGGGGAGGTTCTAGTGTGTTCTACTGGGGGAGGTTCTAGTGTGGCCTACTGGGGGAGGTTCTAGTGTGTTCTACTGGGGGAGGTTCTAGTGTGGCCTACTGAGGGAGGTTCTAGTGTGGCCTACTGAGGGAGGTTCTAGTGTGGCCTACTGAGGGAGGTAGTTCTGGGTGCCTGCCATGCAATGGCAGAAACACAGGTTGAAATCTAAAACGCATACTTAATCGTAATAATAATAATCACCAATACGCGAAACTTCGACGTCTATGGCCGGCCGCACGGTTTACCAAAGCCCCGCAATATATACATCAAAACGTGCGGCTCGGCCGGGAATGGTGTGCTTGTGCTTTTCTTTCCGATTCGCGTTACCGTGCCGACGTAATTCGCAATAAACGACGCGAAAAATGCCCCATTCAAAGTCGATGGGGAGACGCGGGTAAAAACAGAAAAACGACACGTTACTTTGGAGCCACATTGCTCTGGCATACTGGTACGTAGAAACACGATTTAAACGTCAAACAGCACACGAGGCCATCGACTTTGTAGGTCTGCTATTTGTGCACACAGAGTCACAGACACACGCATGCATGCACACGCACGCACGTGCACGCACACGCACGTGCACACACACACGCACACACACACACACACACAAAAACCCTGTCTTTTGCTTGCAGCATGCTACAGTCTTGCAATTTGCTCCATGGGCTTAGACCACCAATAGGAGCACGCTGTACTTAATTAATTGCTTAAGCCCCGCCCTTCTGTCTTCCCATTGGCTGGCCTTTACACAGCTCTAACTTTTGTTTGCAGCATGATACAGTCCTGAAAATTTGTTTATGGACTTACACCACCAATAGGAACACTCTAATATAAACTTTAAAAAAATATATATTTTTTAAACTTTTTTTTTTTTAAACTTTTTTTTTTTAAACTTTTTTTTTTTTTTAAACTTAATAAAAAACTTAAAAAAGAAAACTTAAAAGAAAAAAAAAACTTTTAAAAAAGAACTTAATTTATTTTTTAAAGAAAAACTTTAAAAAAAACTTAAATACTTAAAAAAAACTTAAAAAAAATGAACTTAAAAAAAAACTTAAAACAAAACTTAAAACAAAAACTTAAAAAAACTTTTAAAAACACAAAAATGAAAGAAAAATCTTAGACCATTGTCAATAATCATTGTGTTTATGCTTTTAAAGATAGGCCTATATGCTATTTGACCCTTTTTTTTTTTACATGTCAAAGTATGCTATTTAATACAATTAATGCTTTCATATCCATTGATGTTGTATTTTTTTCTTTTTACCTTTTCCTAATGAATCAAGAATACATTGTAAAACATTATTCATACATTACAAATCATTAGTAGACACAGTTATAACTTTACTTACTTTATTCTGCCACTTTTTGGGCATCATACTACTTCCACATACTTTATGCTAGAAATGTAGTTCAAACTTCAACATGTTCCGCTTTATGCAGTTATTTATGCTTATATTATTATTTTTTTTTTTACAATTTTCTATACTTTTTAACTTTTTGTACTTTTTTCCAGTGTTCAGACTTGGTGGGTGGTCCCACAGACACAGCTATAACTTTATGCATTGCGTTTTTAGCGAGCCCACGCAGTTTCTACAGGAACTGCTTTCTAGTTATTCTTTTTTTACTGGAGTAGTCTTTTTTTTTATGTGCTACTCCTCCCACAGATTTTGTCCAAATCTCACAAAAATTGGTACACATGATCTCTGGACCTTTCCGGTTAAAACACCATCGGCAGAATTTTGGTAGTGCGTATCGTTCGGCCGTAATCGTCGTCCGAAGTTAGTAGGAGGGGCCTATATCACAAAAAATGCCATAAATCACGAACGGAATGTCCAATCTATCCCAAATTTGAATCACATGTCTGGGGTGGTTTAATCAACCAAAAGCCAAAAGCAATTCCATTTTCATCTATAGGGGGCGCCGCAAATGCGAAAACTTTAACCATTTCTCGCAAAAACATGATTTTTTGGGGATAAATACCCTCCGAATTACGGAGCGACATTGTAATTGGCTGGCAATATCAGTGGGAGGGGCATATGTAAGCCACTGCGGCAACCACACTTTGCAATTTTTTAAAATTGCGACCTTTCTAGTTAGTGTGGTTGCCTATGGGCAACCATACTATTGTTCCCCTTACCTTTTATTAGTGTGGTTGCCCTAAAGGGCAACCAGACTATTGTAATTGTAACACTTTATTTCGCTAGAGTAACCCTAAACTTTGTAGTACTACTCCTCCTACAGTTTTGACTGTACGCACTTGAGCCATATCTCAAATTGACCGGAAAAATCGGGAATGGTGTGCTTGCTCGTTTCTAAGAGAAATGTTGTATAGTTTAATTGATATTAATTTATTCGTGCATTAAATGTCCCCATTGACATGAATGGGAAAATGCGAAAAATCACGTTCAAGTATTTTTTCCTCGGAGACCGTAAGGGCTATAGTTACAAAACTTGGAGGGATAATTCGTAATACTTACTAAAATTAATTAAACTTATAATTATATCGGTCGGCCTCATGGTGGCGCTATAACAGCCCACTTTACGTTTTGGCTTATAACTCTTGAACCGTATGTCGTAAAATCTAAATTATTTTTGCCCTGGATTCCTTGGGTCATGACGCATCTCCCCATATAGGCCACGCCCATTTGCGTCAGGATAGATTTTCCGCCATCAGATGTCGCGGGTGGTTTAATCAACCAAAAGCCAAAAGCGATTCCATTTTCATCCATAGGGGGCGCCGCAAATGCGATGTAACAGTTTCTTGCAGAAAAATGTTTTTGGGGGGATAAATCCCCTCCGAATTACTTACGCATGATCGCAGGGGTGACGCGACATTGCAATTGGCTGGCAATATCCTTTTTGCCGAACATACTCGAGCCATATGTCAAATCGACCGGCTTCATCGGGAATCGTGTGCTTGTTGATTGCTAAGAGAAATGTTATATAGTTTAATTGATATGAATTAATATAACTTTATGAATAAATATAACTCTTGAACCGTATGTCGTAAAATCTAAATTATTTTTGCCCTGGATTCCTTTCCGCCATTTTGAATTTTCTTCAAAACACACTTTTATTTTCTAAATCTACAGATTTTGTCCGAATCTCACAGAAATCGGTACACTTGATCGCTGGACCTATCGGACCGCGTTTCAATTTTTTTCAGATTTTTAGAATTTTCTTTGTCCGTATCGTTCGGCCGTAATAGTCGTCCGAAGATAGTAGGAGGGGCCTATTTTACAAGAAATGCCATAAATCACGAACGGAACGTCCAATCCATCCCAAGTTTGAATCACATGTCACGGGTGGTTCAATCAACCAAGTACCAAAAGCGATTCTATTTTCATCCATAGGGGGCGCCGCAAATGCGATAAATGTAACCGTTTGTCGCAAAAACATGATTTTTGGGGGATAAATCCCCCTTACGCATGATCGCAGGGGTGACGTGACATTGTAATTGGCTGGCATTATCAGTGGGAGGGGCATATGTAAGCCACTGCGGCAACCACACTTTGCACTACGGATCTGTAACTCTGAGGGTGCATGTACAAATGGAACCAAATGGACCCAAAGGATCCATTCTAGTCTAACTTCAATAAGACTACTATACTTTAGAATGTTTGGACTGTGATGATAATAGTATTGGATTACCAGACAGACCAGGAGTCCACTCTTCATCGTCATCCGTCTCCTCTTCCTCTTCATCGCTTGGTCTCACGTCACTGGAACACACTGCTGCTTCTTCTATCGCCTGAACACCTGAAGAACACACACACATTGGACTTTTATTTGGATCCGCACAAAAAGCACAATACATAATAGATCCAAAAGGCGATCAGTAAAAGGTTACATTACGGTCAAAGCAGATGATATAATAGAATGTTAGAAATGCAGTGCATTCATGTAGGGGTAAAAGGCAGGTGAAAAGGCTGATTAGTGTGGTTGCCCTAAAGGGCAACCAGACTATTGTAATTGGAACACTTTATACTTATTATTCCATTGGATTAGTCTTTTGTTTGACGCACTACTCCTCCCACCGTTTTGACTGTACGCACTTGAGCCATATCTCAAATTGACCGGCTGCATCGGGAAGGATGTGCTTGTATTTTGTTAAGAGAATTGTTGTATAGTTTAATTGATATTAATTTATTAGTGAATTAATTTCCCCCATTCACTTGAATGGGAAAATGCAAAAACTCACATTCAACTATTTGTTTCTCTGAGACCGTAAGGGCTGTAGTTACAACACTTGGGGAGGAGATTCATAATAATTACAAGAATTAATTAACTTAGAATTACATCGGTCGGCCTCATGGTGGCGCTATAACAGCCCACTTTACGTTTTGCCTTCTAACTCTTGAACCGTATGTCGTAAAATCTAAATTATTTTTGCCCTGGATTCCTTGGGTCAAGACGCATCTCCCCATATAGGCCACGCCCATTTGCGTCAGGATAGATTTTCCGCCATTTTGAATTTTCTTCAAAACACACTTTTGGCTCCTCCTCCTACAGATTGTCCAAATCTCACAAAAATCAGTACACATGATCTCTCGACCTATCCGATTAAAACACCATCGGCAGAATTTTGGTAATGCGTATCGTTCGGCCGTAATCCTCGTCCGAAGTTAGTAGGAGGGGCCTATATCACAAAAAATGCCATAAATCACGAACGGAATGTCCAATCCATCCCAAATTTGAATCACATGTCGCGGGTGGTTGAATCAACCAAGTACCAAAAGCAATTCTATTTTCATCCATAGGGGGCGCCGCAAATGCGAGAAATGTAACAGTTTGTCGCAAAAACATGATTTTTGGGGGATAATTCCCCTCCGAATTACTTACGCATGATCGCAGGGGTGACGTGACATTGTAATTGGCTGGCAATATTAGTGGGAGGGGCATATGTAAGCCACTGCGGCAACCACACTTTGCAAATTTCGACCTTTCCAGTTTATATTCATATTTGAATAGAAAAGAGAGGTCGCACACAATGCATCGCATCGCGACGCATTGTGAGCTTGTAGATCAGCTATTTTCAAATGGTCGAAATGTATATAGGGTTGAAGTGGTTACAGTAATGTATGTTTTTCTAATCAAAATGTAAATCTCCAAAGTAACTAGTAACTAAAGTTTTCAAATAATTGTAGTGGAGTAAAAGTACAAATGTTGGCTCTGAGATGTAGTGGAGTAGATGTAAATGTATTGGAAATTGGAATACAGTCAAGTAAAGTACAAATACCTCAGAATTGTACTTAAGTACAGTATTTGAGTAAATGTACTTAGTTACTTTCCACCACTGGGTTAACGGCAGGAGGATGAGTTAACAAAACGTCAACAAAGAGAGAAGTATATGACCAAGCTGTCCGTCTGATGACAAAAAAGATTACGAAAGAAAGGAGAGAGACAGAAGACACAGAAGTGGTCAATGTTATCCTCAACTTCATATTGACATCTGTTGTCCAGATCATATCTCACACCAGGGCTGCAGGGCTGAATCATTCAGGCCGCGGTAGTCAAGTCATACACCCAGCATTTCATATTCTGCATTTTAAGTGTTGCAACACTTATACATACACGTGTGGGGATTGAAAAACCATAAAACCTGGGTGATCTACTGTATGCTATCAAATTGTATGTTTATTCACGCAGCATAGTACTGTACAGAATGAATGATACATTCTCTGGCTGATTTTAGTTTCTACCCTTCGGACTAGCTGAGACCCCAACTTTTAGAACCAGTGGTGTAGTGACGGGCGGGAACCCCTTTTGGTGTTTTAAGAATTATGTTATACTTTAGCTATTGAAAAATAGCAGATCTACAAGCTCATAGTGCGGCACCGAGTGCCGCGCTACGAGCTTGTAGGTCTGCTATTTTTGAAAAATCGAGAAAATGTGGTGCAAATCTTTGAATATATATTCTGTCAGAGCGATCGTTTTTAAGCAAATACGAATTAATTAACACAATAGATGACACCTTTTTAGACAATTCTAATAAAACAAATAAACATGACTAGATAAAAAAGCACCTTATTCTATATCCATATAGACACAGTGAGTAACTTACAGAGGTCTTGATCATTGGGTCCTCCCTGTTGAGCAGAATGGTTCGTGGTGCGGTCGAGAGAGTTCATCTTCAGCTGAAGTGTGGAAACAGGAGGAATTGTGGAAAACTAAGAACTACAAACTCTTCTTATACTAGAGAGCCTGAGGTGGAACCACTAACTGCTTGGTGTTGATTGGCCAAAGAGGAGAACAATAGAATCATGCCTCCACCAATCACTGCTGCATGTGCTCCACCCCTCTCTAGCTCCTCCCCCAGGTCATGCTCTATGCAACATTCTAGAAATAAACTGCTAAATGTGAGATTGCTTTGTAAGCTTCATGTTTAATTAATCTAAAACACAAGTACTGCTGGTTTATAATAAACCTTAAAAACATCATGTGAATCTACCGCACACCCATTTATTTGTTTGTTTATCTATCTACCAACCACATTAGTGCCGGTGTCCCTATTTTGGGCACGCCTTTCTAAGCGAAAATTAGGCCTATAAAAGGTATCGGCGGGACACCGTCGTACGACAAGGTATGGAGCAGGTAGTGGTTAATTTCTTCGTTTGAGTAAAGAGCAGTATAAGATGTCCACTTCCCCTCAGCTCTGTTGACGAGAGTGTCAGCGAGCTGCCAGAGGAAAGGGTGTTGCCACAAGCGATGATTCTCAGCAGAACTTCTCTATAACTTCTGTACTTTGGTATGCTATAACCTGGTTGCCATGGCGATGCGGTGGATAGCATGAGCTCTCGCTATTTCAGAAGCCTAACCACAGTTTCCTGTCTTGCAATGAGAGTTCTCACCAAGCATACAAAATATATTTGGTTTCAGTTTGCCCAAACCTATGTTTAAATGTACATCTTATTTTTGGGATAAGGTAGATCATTTTGATCTGACTGAATTCTTTAATATTTTCAAGCAAACACAGCCAGCAATAGCATGCTAATTAGTGTGGTTGCCCTAAAGGGCAACCAGACTACTGTAATTAGTGTGGTTGCCCTAAACCTAAAGGGCAACCAGACTATTGTAATTGGAACACTTTATACTTATTATTTCTAGAGTAACCCTAAATTTCAGACTACTACTCCTCCCACAGTTTTGACTGTATGCACTTGAGCCATATCTCAAATTGACCGGCTTCATCGGGAATGGTGTGCTTGTATTTTTTTAAGAGAAATGTTATATAGTTTAATTGATATGAATTTATTAGTGATTTAAATTTCCCCATTGACATGAATGGGAAAGTGCGAAAAATAACATTCAAGTATTTTTTCCTCAGAGACTGTAAGGGCTATAGTTACAAAACTTGGAGGGATAATTCGTAATACTTACTAAAATTAATTAACTTATAATGTTATCGGTCGGCCTCATGGTGGCGCTATAACAGCCCACTTTACGTTTTGGCTTATAACTCTTGAACCATAGGTCGTAAAATCAAAATATTTTTTTCCCTGGATTTCTTGGGTTATGACGCATCTCCCCATATAGGCCACGCCCATTTGCGTCATGATAGATTTTCCGCCATTTTGAATTTTCTCCAAAACACACTGTTGGCTCCTCCTCCTACAGATTTTGTCCAAATCTCACAAAAATCAGCACACATGATCTCTCGACCTATCCGATTAAAACACCATCGGCAGAATTTTGGTAATGCGTATCGTTCGGCCGTAATCCTCGTCCGAAGTTAGTAGGAGGGGCCTATATCACAAAAAATGCCATAAATCACGAACGGAATGTCCAATCCATCCCAAATTTGAATCACATGTCGCGGGTGGTTGAATCAACCAAGTACCAAAAGCAATTCTATTTTCATCCATAGGGGGCGCCGCAAATGCGAGAAATGTAACCGTTTGTCGCAAAAACATGATTTTTGGGGGATAATTCCCCTCCGAATTACTTACGCATGATCGCAGGGGTGACGTGACATTGTAATTGGCTGGCAATATTAGTGGGAGGGGCATATGTAAGCCACTGCGGCAACCACACTTTGCAATTTTTTAAAATTTCGACCTTTCCAGTTTATATTCATATTTGAATAGAAAAGAGAGGTCGCACACAATGCATCGCATCGCGACGCATTGTGAGCTTGTAGATCAGCTATTTTCAAATGGTCGAAATGTATATAGGGTTGAAGTGGTTACAGTAATGTATGTTTTTCTAATCAAAATGTAAATCTCCAAAGTAACTAGTAACTAAAGTTTTCAAATAATTGTAGTGGAGTAAAAGTACAAATGTTGGCTCTGAGATGTAGTGGAGTAGATGTAAATGTATTGGAAATTGGAATACAGTCAAGTAAAGTACAAATACCTCAAAATTGTACTTAAGTACAGTATTTGAGTAAATGTACTTAGTTACTTTCCACCACTGGGTTAACGGCAGGAGGATGAGTTAACAAAACGTCAACAAAGAGAGAAGTATATGACCAAGCTGTCTGTCTGATGACAAAAAAGATTACGAAAGAAAGGAGAGAGACAGAAGACACAGAAGTGGTCAATGTTATCCTCAACTTCATATTGACATCTGTTGTCCAGATCATATCTCACACCAGGGCTGCAGGGCTGAATCATTCAGGCCGCGGTAGTCAAGTCATACACCCAGCATTTCATATTCTGCATTTTAAGTGTTGCAACACTTATACATACACGTGTGGGGATTGAAAAACCATAAAACCTGGGTGATCTACTGTATGCTATCAAATTGTATGTTTATTCACGCAGCATAGTACTGTACAGAATGAATGATACATTCTCTGGCTGATTTTAGTTTCTACCCTTCTAAGGACTAGCTGAGACCCCAACTTTTAGAACCAATGGTGTAGTGACGGGCGGGAACCCCTTTTGGTGTTTTAAGAATTATGTTATACTTTAGCTATTGAAAAATAGCAGATCTACAAGCTCATAGTGCGGCACCGAGTGCCGCGCTACGAGTTTGTAGGTCTGCTATTTCTGAAAAATCGAGAAAATGTGGTGCAAATCTTTGAATATATATTCTGTCAGAGCGATCGTTTTTAACTCAATCTTTGCTTCATGGGGGATCCCTGGAACAACATATTTACAGATGGGGGTCGGCGGCCAATTACATATATTTTTGGGGTCCTTGACATGAAAAACTTTAAGAACGACTGACATAGAAACATAGGCTTTTCAGAAAACTGTCAGGATTTAGAAGACATTTGCAGAAACGTCTTCAGGTCTAAATGGGTTAAGAGCGTACCGGACCGCATCTCCATGATATGATCTACTGCACCACGGATATGTCAACATGAAGTCGAAATGAGTCATAGTTCTCTCTTTTTGTATCTTTTTGTCATCAGTTTCCTCCTTTAAGTGAAAGAAAAGTAGTGTCAAAATATCTTTTGTATATTCGGTTTCAAAACAGGCCGTATGCGGGTATAGTAGCTTTTCGTGCTGGGGCCCTTTACTTTAGAATCATATGATAGACTGACTGATCAGCTGGTTATGTTCTTTCACCACTTTATTATGTGTATATGTAACAATACATAACATTATATGAGAAAGTATTTGAGTAAATGTACTTAGTTACTTTCCACCACTGGGTTAACGGCAGGAGGATGAGTTAACAAAACGTCAACAAAGAGAGAAGTATATGACCAAGCTGTCCGTCTGATGACAAAAAAGATTACGAAAGAAAGGAGAGAGACAGAAGACACAGAAGTGGTCAATGTTATCCTCATATTGACATCTGTTGTCCAGATCATATCTCACACCAGGGCTGCAGGGCTGAATCATTCAGGCCGCGGTAGTCAAGTCATACACCCAGCATTTACTTTAGAATCATATGATAGACTGACTGATCAGCTGGTTCTTTCACCACTTTATTATGTGTATATGTAACAATACATAACATTATATGAGAGCCGCTATAATTAAGATTTCCAGGGTGAATGCCTCTGACTTAATTGGCCTAATTTTCTACAGTGCCACCCTGCTCTTTGGGCCCTGCAGGGCTTGTGCCCAGAATTTCCCATTCAGGAATCCAGCTCTGACGCATCCCCAAAGCTAGTTAGTGCAACCAGTCTATTGTAATTGTAACACTTTATTAGTGTGGTTGCCTATGGGCAACCATACTATTATTCCCCTTACCTTTTCTTTTCATTCATTAGTGTGGGCAACCAGACTATTGTAATGTAACACTTTATTTATTATTAGTGTGGTTGCCAGACTATTGTAATTGTAACACTTTATTTTTACTGGAGTAAGACTTTTTTTGAAACGCTACTCCCACAGTTTTGACTGTAGGCACTTGAGCCATGTCAAATCGACGACTTCATCGGGAATGGTGTGCTTGCTCATTGCTAAGAGAAATGTTGTATAGTTGAATTGATATTAATTAATTAGTGAATTCATTTTCCCCATTCACTTAACATGGGAAGATCTAAAAGTCCAACTCAAGTATTTTTGAGTTGGACTATGTAAGCGACTGCGGCAACCACACTTTGCAATTTTTTTAAATTGCGACCTTTCTAGTTAGTATGGTTGCCTATGGCGACCATACTATTGTTCCCCTACTTTGGAATACTTTGACTCGCTACTCCTCCCACAGTTTTTTCCACACGCACTCGAGCCATATGTCAAATCGACCGGCTTCGTCGGGAATCGTGTGCTTGCTCATTGCTAAGAGATCCGTTGTATAGTTTAATTGATATTAATTAATTAGTTCTCCATTGACTTATAATGGGAAGATCGAAGAGTAATTAAGGCTCCAATTTAAGTATTTTTTTCCCTTGGAAACCGTAAGTGCCATATTTACAAGACTTAGGAGGGAGGTTCATAATAATTATGAAAATTAATTGAAAAGGAATTACATCGCTCAGCCTCATGGTGGCGCTATAACAGCCCACTTCACGTTTTTCCCTATAACACTTGAACCGTAAGTCGTAAAATCAAAATGTCTTTTTCCATGGATTCCTTGGATCATGACGGATCTCCCCGCATAGGCCACGCCCATTTCCGTCTAGAACGAAATTGCACCAAATTTGCATTTTCTTCAAAACACACTTTTTGCTCCACCTCCAACAGATTTTGTCCAAATCTCACACAAATTGGTACACAACATCTCTGGTGCTCTCCGATTACTTGAACACTGGCAGAATGTTGATAGTCCATACCGTTCGGCCGTAATCGGCTTCCGAAGTTAGTAGGAGGGGCCTATTTTACAAAGAATGCCACAAATAATGAACGGAACGTTCAATCCACACGGAATTTTAATCACATATCGAGAGTGGTTCAATCAATGTAGCGCCAAAAGCAATTCCATTTTCACCCATAGGGGGCGCCGCAAATGCCCAAAATGTCACAGTTTGTTGAAAAAACAATATGTTGGGGGGCTCAATCCCCACCAAAATACTTACACATGATCTCAGGGGTGATGTGACCATTTAATTGACTCGTAAAATTAGTGGGAAGGGCCTATTTTTACGAAAAAACTAAAACACTATATGTCACCTAATCAGGATCCGATCAGCTCCAAATTTGAATGGCATGTTGTTTGGCCTTGGCCTCTAACACAACACCTCCTGGCAGACTCCTTGGGTCCCCAACGACGTCTGTGCGACGGGTGTGATGGAGGCAACCATACTTTGCAATTTCCCAGAATTGCTTCTTTCTAGTTAGTGTGGTTGCCCTAAAGGGCAACCAGACTATTGTAATCGTAACACTTTATTAGTGTGGTTGCCCTAAAGGGCAACCAGACTATTGTAATTAGTGTGGTTGCCCTAAAGGGCAACCAGACTATTGTAATCGTAACACTTTATTAGTGTGGTTGCCCTAAAGGGCAACCAGACTATTGTAATTGTAACACTTTATTATTATGTTACTGGAGTAACCCTTTTTTTGAAACGCTACTCCTCCCACAGTTTTAACTGTACGCACTTGACCCATATGTCAAATTGACCGGAAAAATCGGAAATGGTGTGCTTGCTCATTGCTAAGAGAAATATTGTATAGTTTAATTGATATGAATTTATTAGTGAATTAAATTTACCCATTGACATGAATGGGAAAATGCGAAAAATCACGTTCAAGTATTTTTTCCTCGGAGACCGTAAGGGCTATAGTTACAAAACTTGGAGGGATAATTCGTAATACTTACTAAAATTAATGAACTTATAATTATATCGGTCGGCCTCATGGTGGCGCTATAACAGCCCACTTTACGTTTTGGCTTATAACTCTTGAACCGTAGGTCGTAAAATCAAAATATTTTTTTCCCTAGATTTCTTGGGTCATGTCGCATCTCCCCATATAGGCCACGCCCATTTGCGTCATGATAGATTTTCCGCCATTTTGAATTTTCTCCAAAACACACTTTTGGCTCCTCCTCCTACATATTTTGTCCAAATCTCACAAAAGTCGGCACACATGATCTCCGGACCCATCCGATTAAAACACCAACTGCAGAATTTTGGTAGTGCGTATCGTTCGGCCGTAATCGTCGTCCGAAGATAGTAGGAGGGGCCTATTTTACAAAAAATGCCATAAATCACGAACGGAATGTCCGATCCAGCCCAAATTTGAATCACATGTCGCGGGTGGTTCAATCAACCATGTACCAAAAGCAATTCCATTTTCATCCATAGGGGGCACCGCAAATGCGAGAAATGTAACCGTTTGTCGCAAAAACATGATTTTTGGGGGATAATTCCCCTCCGAATTACTTACGCATGATCGCAGGGATGACGCGACATTGTAATTGGCTGGCAATATCAGTGGGAGGGGCATATGTAAGCCACTGCGGCAACCACACTTTGCAATTTTTTAAAATTGCGACCTTTCTAGTTATTTTACTGGAGTAACCTTTTTTTTGAAACGCTACTCCTCCCACAGTTTTAACTGTACGCACTTGACCCATATGTCAAATTGACCGGAAAAATCGGGAATGGTGTGCTTGCTCATTGCTAAGAGAAATATTGTATAGTTTAATTGATATTAATTTATTAGTGAATTAAATTTCCCCATTGACATGAATGGGAAAATGCGAAAAATCATGTTCAAGTATTTTTTCCTCGGAGACCGTAAGGGCTATAGTTACAAAACTTGGAGGGATAATTCGTAATACTTACTAAAATTAATTAACTTATAATTACATCGGTCGGCCTCATGGTGGCGCTATAACAGCCCACGTTACGTTTTGGCTTATAACTCTTGAACCGTAGGTCGTAAATTCAAAATTCCTTTCTCCCTGTATTCCTTGGGCCATGACGCATCTCCCCATATAGGCCACGCCCATTTGCGTCAGG
The DNA here is from genome assembly GCF_951216825.1 of Electrona antarctica. Taxonomy (NCBI): domain Eukaryota; kingdom Metazoa; phylum Chordata; class Actinopteri; order Myctophiformes; family Myctophidae; genus Electrona; species Electrona antarctica. Next base: position 26,295,465 of record NC_136812.1, read on the forward strand.
ATAGATTTTCCGCCATTTTGAATTTTCTTCAAAACACACCTTTATTTTCTGTTTCTACAGATTTTGTCTGAATCTCACAGAAATCGGTACACATGATCTCTGGACCTATCGGACCGCGTTTAAATTTCTTTCAGATTTTTTGAATTTTTTTTGTCCGTATCGTTCGGCCTTAATCGTCGTCCGAAGTTAGCGGGAGGGGCCTATTTTACAAAAAATGCCTAAAATCACGAACGGAATGTCCAATCCATCCCAAATTTGAATCAGATGTCGTGGGTGGTTTAATCAACCAAAAGCCAAAAGCGATTATATTTTCATCCATAGGGGGCGCCGCAAAAGCGAAAAATGTAACCGTTTCTTGCAGAAAAAATATTTTTGGGGGGATAAATCCCCTCCGAATTACTTACGCATGACCGCAGGGGTGAGCCATTGTAATTGGCTGGCAATATCAGTGGGAGGGGCATATGTAAGCCACTGCGGCAACCACACTTTGCAATTTTTTAAAATTGCGACATTTCTAGTTGTGGGCTCGCAACAGCGAGCACACACTAGTTATTGCCAGTTTATATTTATTCTTGCTTTATTCCAATTTCCGCCCTTTTTTCGAATTCCTACTACTTTCACACACTTTATGCTAGAAATTTAGTTCAAACTTCAAACTGTTCAGCTCTTTGCAGTTATGTGTGCTTGCATTTAGATTTTTACAATTGTTTATACTTTTTTAACTTTTTAACTTTTTAACTTTTTTTGACATTCTTTATAATGAGAGTCGATGGGAGAAACGTCCCATTTTTCACAGTTGACTTTTTTGTGCTCTTATTACTCTGTCATACTTTCACTTTGAAACTCCATTCAAACTTTAAAATGTTCATCAATCTTTGAATTTTCATTGGTGAAAAAGTTGTTTTGAAAAAGTTTATACTTTTTAAAATATTTAACGTTATTTATAAAATGTTTCTCTCATAGACAATGTATGGGATTTTATCTCTAAATCAACCTCACTTTTGCAGCCTCATTACTCTGGCATACTTTGTCGTAGAAACGTGATTTAAACTTTAGCTAGCTCACACGGCTGTGGACTTTTTCGTGGTTCAAACCGTATTCGAATATGTTACACGGTTTCTCCGATATCGCAGTTCAATCGCAGGCCGTATCGTCTAATTAGTGCGCCCTTAGAGTGCGGGGCCTCCTTGAGTAGAGTGTGGAAACTGAAATGCTTCACCTCGGAAATCTACCAAACAAATTGTCGTCCTGGCCAAAATATTCACTTTACACGGATGTTCTTTGGTCATTTTGTAGCCACACATGTCCTCTTTCACACAATGTAACCACCAAAGCACAGATACATACAGAATGTGAACTACGGCCTTTTAAGTGACACAAATACAGTCAAGCTGCCCATTGACCTCCATTGTATAATTCTTACGAGGAAAGTATCGTGAAGACAATTCTTAACTCGCTCTTATAACCACATTTTCGATCGTACCAACACCACCATCGCACATGTTGTACCTCAATGGCTCAGGCCACTCAAAGTGAAAAAAATATTTGCATTCGACTTTTACTTTTTGCGATAGAGCAATTTGTTCGGGCATAGGTTTTTCCCTATTCAGGCCCATTGAAATCTCCCAGTCATAGTGAAGCACTGTTTTACTCTCCCACAGCTGAGACATATAAGGGCTTAATTACAGGGCTGACATTAGAGTTACAAGATCTCAATGAGTTGCTCTGCGAAACCTTGTGAGCTTGTAGGTCTGCTATTTGTGCAGTCACAGACACACGCATGCATACGCACGCACGCACGCACGCACGCACGCAGCTTGTAGGTCTGCTATTTGTGCAATTAGGCTCTACACGCAGAGTCACAGACACACGCATGCATGCACACGCACGCACGTGCACACGCACGTGCACGCGCACGCACACGCACACGCACACACACACACACACACACACACACACACACACACACAAAAACCCTGTCTTTTGCTTGCAGCATGCTACAGTCTTGCAATTTGCTCCATGGGCTTAGACCACCAATAGGAGCACGCTGTACTTAATTAATTGCTTAAGCCCCGCCCTTCTGTCTTCCCATTGGCTGGCCTTTACACAGCTCTAACTTTTGTTTGCAGCATGATACAGTCCTGACAATTTGTTTATGGACTTACACCACCAATAGGAACACTAATATAAACTTAAAAAATATTTTTTTTTTAAACTTTTTTTTTTTTAACTTTTTTTTTTTTTAACTTTTTTTTTTTAAAACTTTTTTTTTTTAAACTTTTTTTTTAAAACTTTTTTTTTTTAAACTTTTTTTTAACTTTTTTTTTTAACTTCTTTTTTTTAAAAACTTTTTTTTTTAAAACTTTTTTTTTTAAACTTAAAAAAAAACTTAAAAATAAAAAACTTAAAAAAGAAAACTTAAAAATGAAAAACCAGTGTTCAGACTTGGTGGGTGGTCCCACAGACACAGCTATAACTTTATACATTGCATTTTTAGCGAGCCCACGCAGTTTCTACAGGAACTGCTTTCTAGTTGTGGGCTCGCAACAGCGAGCACACACTAGTTATTGCCAGTTTATATTTATTCTTGCTTTATTCCAATTTCCGCCCTTTTTTCGAATTCCTACTACTTTCACACACTTTATGCTAGAAATTTAGTTCAAACTTCAAACTGTTCAGCTCTTTGCAGTTATGTGTGCTTGCATTTAGATTTTTACAATTGTTTATACTTTTTTAACTTTTTAACTTTTTAACTTTTTTTGACATTCTTTATAATGAGAGTCGATGGGAGAAACGTCCCATTTTTCACAGTTGACTTTTTTGTGCTCTTATTACTCTGTCATACTTTCACTTTGAAACTCCATTCAAACTTTAAAATGTTCATCAATCTTTGAATTTTCATTGGTGAAAAAGTTGTTTTGAAAAAGTTTATACTTTTTAAAATATTTAACTTTATTTATAAAATGTTTCTCTCATAGACAATGTATGGGATTTTATCTCTAAATCAACCTCACTTTTGCAGCCTCATTACTCTGGCATACTTTGTCGTAGAAACGTGATTTAAACTTTAGCTAGCTCACACGGCTGTGGACTTTTTCGTGGTTCAAACCGTATTCGAATATGTTACACGGTTTCTCCGATATCGCAGTTCAATCGCAGGCCGTATCGTCTAATTAGTGCGCCCTTAGAGTGCGGGGCCTCCTTGAGTAGAGTGTGGAAACTGAAATGCTTCACCTCGGAAATCTACCAAACAAATTGTCGTCCTGGCCAAAATATTCACTTTACACGGATGTTCTTTGGTCATTTTGTAGCCACACATGTCCTCTTTCACACAATGTAACCACCAAAGCACAGATACATACAGAATGTGAACTACGGCCTTTTAAGTGACACAAATACAGTCAAGCTGCCCATTGACCTCCATTGTATAATTCTTACGAGGAAAGTATCGTGAAGACAATTCTTAACTCGCTCTTATAACCACATTTTCGATCGTACCAACACCACCATCGCACATGTTGTACCTCAATGGCTCAGGCCACTCAAAGTGAAAAAAATATTTGCATTCGACTTTTACTTTTTGCGATAGAGCAATTTGTTCGGGCATAGGTTTTTCCCTATTCAGGCCCATTGAAATCTCCCAGTCATAGTGAAGCACTGTTTTACTCTCCCACAGCTGAGACATATAAGGGCTTAATTACAGGGCTGACATTAGAGTTACAAGATCTCAATGAGTTGCTCTGCGAAACCTTGTGAGCTTGTAGGTCTGCTATTTGTGCAGTCACAGACACACGCATGCATACGCACGCACGCACGCACGCACGCACGCACGCAGCTTGTAGGTCTGCTATTTGTGCAATTAGGCTCTACACACAGAGTCACAGACACACGCATGCATGCACACGCACGCACGTGCACACGCACGTGCACGCGCACGCACACGCACACACACACACACACACACACACACACACACACACACACAAAAACCCTGTCTTTTGCTTGCAGCATGCTACAGTCTTGCAATTTGCTCCATGGGCTTAGACCACCAATAGGAGCACGCTGTACTTAATTAATTGCTTAAGCCCCGCCCTTCTGTCTTCCCATTGGCTGGCCTTTACACAGCTCTAACTTTTGTTTGCAGCATGATACAGTCCTGACAATTTGTTTATGGACTTACACCACCAATAGGAACACTAATATAAACTTAAAAAATATATTTTTTTTAAACTTTTTTTTTTTTAACTTTTTTTTTTTTAACTTTTTTTTTTTAAAACTTTTTTTTAACTTTTTTTTTTTAACTTTTTTTTTTAAAAAACTTTTTTTTTTTAAACTTCTTTTTTTTAAAAACTTTTTTTTTAAAAACTTTTTTTTTTTAAACTTAAAAAAGAACTTAAAAATAAAAAACGTAAAAAAGAAAACTTAAAAATGAAAAACCAGTGTTCAGACTTGGTGGGTGGTCCCACAGACACAGCTATAACTTTATACATTGCGTTTTTAGCGAGCCCACGCAGTTTCTACAGGAACTGCTTTCTAGTTGTAACACTTTATTATTTTACTGGAGTAACCCTTTTTTTGAAACGCTACTCCTCCCACAGTTTTAACTGTACGCACTTGACCCATATGTCAAATTGACCGGAAAAATCGGGAATGGTGTGCTTGGTCATTGCTAAGAGAAATATTGTATAGTTTAATTGATATTAATTTATTAGTGAATTAAATTTCCCCATTGACATGAATGGGAAAATGCGAAAAATCACGTTCAAGTATTTTTTCCTCGGAGACCGTAAGGGCTATAGTTACAAAACTTGGAGGGATAATTCGTAATACTTACTAAAATTAATTAACTTATAATTACATCGGTCGGCCTCATGGTGGCGCTATAACAGCCCACTTTACGTTTTGGCTTATAACTCTTGAACCGTAGGTCGTAAATTCAAAATTCCTTTCTCCCTGTATTCCTTGGGCCATGACGCATCTCCCCTTATAGGCCACGCCCATTTGCGTCAGGATAGATTTTCCGCCATTTTGAATTTTCTTCAAAACACACTTTTATTTTCTGATTCTACAGATTTGGTCCGAATCTCACAGAAATCGGTACACATGATCTCTGGACCTATCGGACCGCGTTTAAATTTTTTTCCGATTTTTTTGATTTTTTTTTGTCCGTATCGTTCGGCCTTAATCGTCGTCCGAAGTTAGCGGGAGGGGCCTATTTTACAAAAAATGCCTAAAATCACGAACGGAATGTCCAATCCATCCCAAATTTGAATCAGATGTCGTGGGTGGTTTAATCAACCAAAAGCCAAAAGCGATTCTATTTTCATCCATAGGGGGCGCCGCAAATGCGAAAAATGTAACCGCTTGTTGCAGAAAAAATATTTTTGGGGGGATAAATCCCCTCCGAATTACTTACGCATGACCGCAGGGGTGAGCCATTGTAATTGGCTGGCAATATCAGTGGGAGGGGCATATGTAAGCCACTGCGGCAACCACACTTTGCAATTTTTTTAAATTGCGACATTTCTAGTTTATTTTACTGGAGTAACCCTTTTTTTGAAACGCTACTCCTCCCACAGTTTTAACTGTAGGCACTTGACCCATATGTCAAATTGACCGGAAAAATCGGGAATGGTGTGCTTGGTCATTGCTAAGAGAAATATTGTATAGTTTAATTGATATTAATTTATTAGTGAATTAAATTTCCCCATTGACATGAATGGGAAAATGCGAAAAATCACGTTCAAGTATTTTTTCCTCGGAGACCGTAAGGGCTATAGTTACAAAACTTGGAGGGATAATTCGTAATACTTACTAAAATTAATTAACTTATAATTACATCGGTCGGCCTCATGGTGGCGCTATAACAGCCCACTTTACGTTTTGGCTTATAACTCTTGAACCGTAGGTCGTAAATTCAAAATTCCTTTCTCCCTGTATTCCTTGGGCCATGACGCATCTCCCCTTATAGGCCACGCCCATTTGCGTCAGGATAGATTTTCCGCCATTTTGAATTTTCTTCAAAACACACTTTTATTTTCTGATTCTACAGATTTGGTCCGAATCTCACAGAAATCGGTACACATGATCTCTGGACCTATCGGACCGCGTTTACATTTTTTTCAGATTTTTTGAATTTTTTTTGTCCGTATCGTTCGGCCTTAATCGTCGTCCGAAGTTAGCGGGAGGGGCCTATTTTACAAAAAATGCCTAAAATCACGAACGGAATGTCCAATCCATCCCAAATTTGAATCACATGTTGCGGGTGGTTGAATCAATCAAGTACCAAAAGCAATTCTATTTTCATCCATAGGGGGCGCTGCAAATGCGAGAAATATAACAGTTTGTCACAAAAACATGATTTTTGGGGGATAATTCCCCTCCAAATTACTTACGCATGATCGCAGGGGTGACGTGACATTGTAATTGGTTGGCAATATTAGTGGGAGGGGCATATGTAAGCTACTGACTGCGGCAACCACACTTTGCAATTTTTTTAAATTGCGACCTTTCTAGTTAGTGTGGTTGCCCTAAAGGGCAACCAGACTATTGTAATTGTAACACTTTATTGTGGGCTCGCAACAGCGAGCACACACTAGTTATTGTGGGCTCGCCTCAGCGAGCACACTATTGTTATCCACAGATTTCATTCTTCGAACCGCTACTACTTTCACACACTTTATGCTAGAAATTTAGTTCAAACTTCAAACTGTTCAGCTCTTTGCAGTTATATATGCTTGCATTTTTATTTTTACAATTGTTTATACTTTTTTAACTTTTTAACTTTTTAACTTTTTACATTCTTTATAATGAGAGTCGATGGAAGAAAGGTCCCATTTTTTTGTGCTCTAATTACTCCGTCATACTTTCACTTTGAAACTCCATTCAAACTTTAAAATGTTCATCTATCTTTGTATTTTCATTGGTGAAAACGTTGTTTTGAAAAAGTTTATACCTTTTTAGATATTTAACTTTATTTATAATTCTCGTCTCCCATAGACAATGCATGGGATTTTATCCCAATTGCTTTAGTGGCGCCCCCTATAGATGAAAATGTAATTGATTTTGGCTCTGGGTTGATTGAACCACACGCAACCTGTGATTCAAATTTGGGATGGATTGGACATTCCATTCGTGATTTGCGGCAATGTTTGTAAAATAGACCCCTCCTACTAACTTTGGTTGGACGATTATGGCCGAACAGTACGAACTATCATAATTCGGTCTGTGGTGTTTTAATGGGATAGGTCCAGAGTTAATTGGTGCCAATTTGTGTGAGATTTGGACAAAATCTCTAGGTGGAAGAGCAAAAAGTGTGTTTTGAAGAAAATTCAAATTTGGTGGAAATTCTTCCGAGGTGCCAATTTGCGTGGCCTATATGCGGAGATGCGTCATGACCCAAAGAATCCATGGAAAATTTAATTTTGATTTTACAACTTACGGTTCAAGAGTTATAGGGACAATGGTAAAGTGGGCTGTTATAGCGCCACCATGAGGCCGACTGATGTAATTCCTTTTCAATACATTTTCATAATTATTATGAACCTCCCCCCCAAGTCTCGTAAATATGGCGCTTATACGGTCTCCAAGGGGAAATAAATACTTGCATTGTAACACTTTATTGTGGGCTCGCCTCAGCGAGCACACTATTGTTATCCACAGATTTCATTCTTCGAACCGCTACTACTTTCACACACTTTATGCTAGAAATTTAGTTCAAACTTCAAACTGTTCAGCTCTTTGCAGTTATATATGCTTGCATTTTTATTTTTACAATTGTTTATACTTTTTTAACTTTTTAACTTTTTAACTTTTTACATTCTTTATAATGAGAGTCGATGGAAGAAAGGTCCCATTTTTTTGTGCTCTAATTACTCCGTCATACTTTCACTTTGAAACTCCATTCAAACTTTAAAATGTTCATCTATCTTTGTATTTTCATTGGTGAAAACGTTGTTTTGAAAAAGTTTATACCTTTTTAGATATTTAACTTTATTTATAATTCTCGTCTCCCATAGACAATGCATGGGATTTTATCCCAATTGCTTTAGTGGCGCCCCCTATAGATGAAAATGTAATTGATTTTGGCTCTGGGTTGATTGAACCACACGCAACCTGTGATTCAAATTTGGGATGGATTGGACATTCCATTCGTGATTTGCGGCAATGTTTGTAAAATAGACCCCTCCTACTAACTTTGGTTGGACGATTATGGCCGAACAGTACGAACTATCATAATTCGGTCTGTGGTGTTTTAATGGGATAGGTCCAGAGTTAATTGGTGCCAATTTGTGTGAGATTTGGACAAAATCTCTAGGTGGAAGAGCAAAAAGTGTGTTTTGAAGAAAATTCAAATTTGGTGGAAATTCTTCCGAGGTGCCAATTTGCGTGGCCTATATGCGGAGATGCGTCATGACCCAAAGAATCCATGGAAAATTTAATTTTGATTTTACAACTTACGGTTCAAGAGTTATAGGGACAATGGTAAAGTGGGCTGTTATAGCGCCACCATGAGGCCGACTGATGTAATTCCTTTTCAATACATTTTCATAATTATTATGAACCTCCCCCCCAAGTCTCGTAAATATGGCGCTTATACGGTCTCCAAGGGGAAATAAATACTTGCATTGTAACACTTTATTGTGGGCTCGCCTCAGCGAGCACACTATTGTTATCCACAGATTTCATTCTTCGAACCGCTACTACTTTCACACACTTTATGCTAGAAATTTAGTTCAAACTTCAAACTGTTCAGCTCTTTGCAGTTATATATGCTTGCATTTTTATTTTTACAATTGTTTATACTTTTTTAACTTTTTAACTTTTTAACTTTTTACATTCTTTATAATGAGAGTCGATGGAAGAAAGGTCCCATTTTTTTGTGCTCTAATTACTCCGTCATACTTTCACTTTGAAACTCCATTCAAACTTTAAAATGTTCATCTATCTTTGTATTTTCATTGGTGAAAACGTTGTTTTGAAAAAGTTTATACCTTTTTAGATATTTAACTTTATTTATAATTCTCGTCTCCCATAGACAATGCATGGGATTTTATCCCAATTGCTTTAGTGGCGCCCCCTATAGATGAAAATGTAATTGATTTTGGCTCTGGGTTGATTGAACCACACGCAACCTGTGATTCAAATTTGGGATGGATTGGACATTCCATTCGTGATTTGCGGCAATGTTTGTAAAATAGACCCCTCCTACTAACTTTGGTTGGACGATTATGGCCGAACAGTACGAACTATCATAATTCGGTCTGTGGTGTTTTAATGGGATAGGTCCAGAGTTAATTGGTGCCAATTTGTGTGAGATTTGGACAAAATCTCTAGGTGGAAGAGCAAAAAGTGTGTTTTGAAGAAAATTCAAATTTGGTGGAAATTCTTCCGAGGTGCCAATTTGCGTGGCCTATATGCGGAGATGCGTCATGACCCAAAGAATCCATGGAAAATTTAATTTTGATTTTACAACTTACGGTTCAAGAGTTATAGGGACAATGGTAAAGTGGGCTGTTATAGCGCCACCATGAGGCCGACTGATGTAATTCCTTTTCAATACATTTTCATAATTATTATGAACCTCCCCCCCAAGTCTCGTAAATATGGCGCTTATACGGTCTCCAAGGGGAAATAAATACTTGCATTGTAACACTTTATTGTGGGCTCGCCTCAGCGAGCACACTATTGTTATCCACAGATTTCATTCTTCGAACCGCTACTACTTTCACACACTTTATGCTAGAAATTTAGTTCAAACTTCAAACTGTTCAGCTCTTTGCAGTTATATATGCTTGCATTTTTATTTTTACAATTGTTTATACTTTTTTAACTTTTTAACTTTTTAACTTTTTACATTCTTTATAATGAGAGTCGATGGAAGAAAGGTCCCATTTTTTTGTGCTCTAATTACTCCGTCATACTTTCACTTTGAAACTCCATTCAAACTTTAAAATGTTCATCTATCTTTGTATTTTCATTGGTGAAAACGTTGTTTTGAAAAAGTTTATACCTTTTTAGATATTTAACTTTATTTATAATTCTCGTCTCCCATAGACAATGCATGGGATTTTATCCCAATTGCTTTAGTGGCGCCCCCTATAGATGAAAATGTAATTGATTTTGGCTCTGGGTTGATTGAACCACACGCAACCTGTGATTCAAATTTGGGATGGATTGGACATTCCATTCGTGATTTGCGGCAATGTTTGTAAAATAGACCCCTCCTACTAACTTTGGTTGGACGATTATGGCCGAACAGTACGAACTATCATAATTCGGTCTGTGGTGTTTTAATGGGATAGGTCCAGAGTTAATTGGTGCCAATTTGTGTGAGATTTGGACAAAATCTCTAGGTGGAAGAGCAAAAAGTGTGTTTTGAAGAAAATTCAAATTTGGTGGAAATTCTTCCGAGGTGCCAATTTGCGTGGCCTATATGCGGAGATGCGTCATGACCCAAAGAATCCATGGAAAATTTAATTTTGATTTTACAACTTACGGTTCAAGAGTTATAGGGACAATGGTAAAGTGGGCTGTTATAGCGCCACCATGAGGCCGACTGATGTAATTCCTTTTCAATACATTTTCATAATTATTATGAACCTCCCCCCCAAGTCTCGTAAATATGGCGCTTATACGGTCTCCAAGGGGAAATAAATACTTGCATTGTAACACTTTATTGTGGGCTCGCCTCAGCGAGCACACTATTGTTATCCACAGATTTCATTCTTCGAACCGCTACTACTTTCACACACTTTATGCTAGAAATTTAGTTCAAACTTCAAACTGTTCAGCTCTTTGCAGTTATATATGCTTGCATTTTTATTTTTACAATTGTTTATACTTTTTTAACTTTTTAACTTTTTAACTTTTTACATTCTTTATAATGAGAGTCGATGGAAGAAAGGTCCCATTTTTTTGTGCTCTAATTACTCCGTCATACTTTCACTTTGAAACTCCATTCAAACTTTAAAATGTTCATCTATCTTTGTATTTTCATTGGTGAAAACGTTGTTTTGAAAAAGTTTATACCTTTTTAGATATTTAACTTTATTTATAATTCTCGTCTCCCATAGACAATGCATGGGATTTTATCCCAATTGCTTTAGTGGCGCCCCCTATAGATGAAAATGTAATTGATTTTGGCTCTGGGTTGATTGAACCACACGCAACCTGTGATTCAAATTTGGGATGGATTGGACATTCCATTCGTGATTTGCGGCAATGTTTGTAAAATAGACCCCTCCTACTAACTTTGGTTGGACGATTATGGCCGAACAGTACGAACTATCATAATTCGGTCTGTGGTGTTTTAATGGGATAGGTCCAGAGTTAATTGGTGCCAATTTGTGTGAGATTTGGACAAAATCTCTAGGTGGAAGAGCAAAAAGTGTGTTTTGAAGAAAATTCAAATTTGGTGGAAATTCTTCCGAGGTGCCAATTTGCGTGGCCTATATGCGGAGATGCGTCATGACCCAAAGAATCCATGGAAAATTTAATTTTGATTTTACAACTTACGGTTCAAGAGTTATAGGGACAATGGTAAAGTGGGCTGTTATAGCGCCACCATGAGGCCGACTGATGTAATTCCTTTTCAATACATTTTCATAATTATTATGAACCTCCCCCCCAAGTCTCGTAAATATGGCGCTTATACGGTCTCCAAGGGGAAATAAATACTTGCATTGTAACACTTTATTGTGGGCTCGCCTCAGCGAGCACACTATTGTTATCCACAGATTTCATTCTTCGAACCGCTACTACTTTCACACACTTTATGCTAGAAATTTAGTTCAAACTTCAAACTGTTCAGCTCTTTGCAGTTATATATGCTTGCATTTTTATTTTTACAATTGTTTATACTTTTTTAACTTTTTAACTTTTTAACTTTTTACATTCTTTATAATGAGAGTCGATGGAAGAAAGGTCCCATTTTTTTGTGCTCTAATTACTCCGTCATACTTTCACTTTGAAACTCCATTCAAACTTTAAAATGTTCATCTATCTTTGTATTTTCATTGGTGAAAACGTTGTTTTGAAAAAGTTTATACCTTTTTAGATATTTAACTTTATTTATAATTCTCGTCTCCCATAGACAATGCATGGGATTTTATCCCAATTGCTTTAGTGGCGCCCCCTATAGATGAAAATGTAATTGATTTTGGCTCTGGGTTGATTGAACCACACGCAACCTGTGATTCAAATTTGGGATGGATTGGACATTCCATTCGTGATTTGCGGCAATGTTTGTAAAATAGACCCCTCCTACTAACTTTGGTTGGACGATTATGGCCGAACAGTACGAACTATCATAATTCGGTCTGTGGTGTTTTAATGGGATAGGTCCAGAGTTAATTGGTGCCAATTTGTGTGAGATTTGGACAAAATCTCTAGGTGGAAGAGCAAAAAGTGTGTTTTGAAGAAAATTCAAATTTGGTGGAAATTCTTCCGAGGTGCCAATTTGCGTGGCCTATATGCGGAGATGCGTCATGACCCAAAGAATCCATGGAAAATTTAATTTTGATTTTACAACTTACGGTTCAAGAGTTATAGGGACAATGGTAAAGTGGGCTGTTATAGCGCCACCATGAGGCCGACTGATGTAATTCCTTTTCAATACATTTTCATAATTATTATGAACCTCCCCCCCAAGTCTCGTAAATATGGCGCTTATACGGTCTCCAAGGGGAAATAAATACTTGCATTGTAACACTTTATTGTGGGCTCGCCTCAGCGAGCACACTATTGTTATCCACAGATTTCATTCTTCGAACCGCTACTACTTTCACACACTTTATGCTAGAAATTTAGTTCAAACTTCAAACTGTTCAGCTCTTTGCAGTTATATATGCTTGCATTTTTATTTTTACAATTGTTTATACTTTTTTAACTTTTTAACTTTTTAACTTTTTACATTCTTTATAATGAGAGTCGATGGAAGAAAGGTCCCATTTTTTTGTGCTCTAATTACTCCGTCATACTTTCACTTTGAAACTCCATTCAAACTTTAAAATGTTCATCTATCTTTGTATTTTCATTGGTGAAAACGTTGTTTTGAAAAAGTTTATACCTTTTTAGATATTTAACTTTATTTATAATTCTCGTCTCCCATAGACAATGCATGGGATTTTATCCCAATTGCTTTAGTGGCGCCCCCTATAGATGAAAATGTAATTGATTTTGGCTCTGGGTTGATTGAACCACACGCAACCTGTGATTCAAATTTGGGATGGATTGGACATTCCATTCGTGATTTGCGGCAATGTTTGTAAAATAGACCCCTCCTACTAACTTTGGTTGGACGATTATGGCCGAACAGTACGAACTATCATAATTCGGTCTGTGGTGTTTTAATGGGATAGGTCCAGAGTTAATTGGTGCCAATTTGTGTGAGATTTGGACAAAATCTCTAGGTGGAAGAGCAAAAAGTGTGTTTTGAAGAAAATTCAAATTTGGTGGAAATTCTTCCGAGGTGCCAATTTGCGTGGCCTATATGCGGAGATGCGTCATGACCCAAAGAATCCATGGAAAATTTAATTTTGATTTTACAACTTACGGTTCAAGAGTTATAGGGACAATGGTAAAGTGGGCTGTTATAGCGCCACCATGAGGCCGACTGATGTAATTCCTTTTCAATACATTTTCATAATTATTATGAACCTCCCCCCCAAGTCTCGTAAATATGGCGCTTATACGGTCTCCAAGGGGAAATAAATACTTGCATTGTAACACTTTATTGTGGGCTCGCCTCAGCGAGCACACTATTGTTATCCACAGATTTCATTCTTCGAACCGCTACTACTTTCACACACTTTATGCTAGAAATTTAGTTCAAACTTCAAACTGTTCAGCTCTTTGCAGTTATATATGCTTGCATTTTTATTTTTACAATTGTTTATACTTTTTTAACTTTTTAACTTTTTAACTTTTTACATTCTTTATAATGAGAGTCGATGGAAGAAAGGTCCCATTTTTTTGTGCTCTAATTACTCCGTCATACTTTCACTTTGAAACTCCATTCAAACTTTAAAATGTTCATCTATCTTTGTATTTTCATTGGTGAAAACGTTGTTTTGAAAAAGTTTATACCTTTTTAGATATTTAACTTTATTTATAATTCTCGTCTCCCATAGACAATGCATGGGATTTTATCCCAATTGCTTTAGTGGCGCCCCCTATAGATGAAAATGTAATTGATTTTGGCTCTGGGTTGATTGAACCACACGCAACCTGTGATTCAAATTTGGGATGGATTGGACATTCCATTCGTGATTTGCGGCAATGTTTGTAAAATAGACCCCTCCTACTAACTTTGGTTGGACGATTATGGCCGAACAGTACGAACTATCATAATTCGGTCTGTGGTGTTTTAATGGGATAGGTCCAGAGTTAATTGGTGCCAATTTGTGTGAGATTTGGACAAAATCTCTAGGTGGAAGAGCAAAAAGTGTGTTTTGAAGAAAATTCAAATTTGGTGGAAATTCTTCCGAGGTGCCAATTTGCGTGGCCTATATGCGGAGATGCGTCATGACCCAAAGAATCCATGGAAAATTTAATTTTGATTTTACAACTTACGGTTCAAGAGTTATAGGGACAATGGTAAAGTGGGCTGTTATAGCGCCACCATGAGGCCGACTGATGTAATTCCTTTTCAATACATTTTCATAATTATTATGAACCTCCCCCCCAAGTCTCGTAAATATGGCGCTTATACGGTCTCCAAGGGGAAATAAATACTTGCATTGTAACACTTTATTGTGGGCTCGCCTCAGCGAGCACACTATTGTTATCCACAGATTTCATTCTTCGAACCGCTACTACTTTCACACACTTTATGCTAGAAATTTAGTTCAAACTTCAAACTGTTCAGCTCTTTGCAGTTATATATGCTTGCATTTTTATTTTTACAATTGTTTATACTTTTTTAACTTTTTAACTTTTTAACTTTTTACATTCTTTATAATGAGAGTCGATGGAAGAAAGGTCCCATTTTTTTGTGCTCTAATTACTCCGTCATACTTTCACTTTGAAACTCCATTCAAACTTTAAAATGTTCATCTATCTTTGTATTTTCATTGGTGAAAACGTTGTTTTGAAAAAGTTTATACCTTTTTAGATATTTAACTTTATTTATAATTCTCGTCTCCCATAGACAATGCATGGGATTTTATCCCAATTGCTTTAGTGGCGCCCCCTATAGATGAAAATGTAATTGATTTTGGCTCTGGGTTGATTGAACCACACGCAACCTGTGATTCAAATTTGGGATGGATTGGACATTCCATTCGTGATTTGCGGCAATGTTTGTAAAATAGACCCCTCCTACTAACTTTGGTTGGACGATTATGGCCGAACAGTACGAACTATCATAATTCGGTCTGTGGTGTTTTAATGGGATAGGTCCAGAGTTAATTGGTGCCAATTTGTGTGAGATTTGGACAAAATCTCTAGGTGGAAGAGCAAAAAGTGTGTTTTGAAGAAAATTCAAATTTGGTGGAAATTCTTCCGAGGTGCCAATTTGCGTGGCCTATATGCGGAGATGCGTCATGACCCAAAGAATCCATGGAAAATTTAATTTTGATTTTACAACTTACGGTTCAAGAGTTATAGGGACAATGGTAAAGTGGGCTGTTATAGCGCCACCATGAGGCCGACTGATGTAATTCCTTTTCAATACATTTTCATAATTATTATGAACCTCCCCCCCAAGTCTCGTAAATATGGCGCTTATACGGTCTCCAAGGGGAAATAAATACTTGCATTGTAACACTTTATTGTGGGCTCGCCTCAGCGAGCACACTATTGTTATCCACAGATTTCATTCTTCGAACCGCTACTACTTTCACACACTTTATGCTAGAAATTTAGTTCAAACTTCAAACTGTTCAGCTCTTTGCAGTTATATATGCTTGCATTTTTATTTTTACAATTGTTTATACTTTTTTAACTTTTTAACTTTTTAACTTTTTACATTCTTTATAATGAGAGTCGATGGAAGAAAGGTCCCATTTTTTTGTGCTCTAATTACTCCGTCATACTTTCACTTTGAAACTCCATTCAAACTTTAAAATGTTCATCTATCTTTGTATTTTCATTGGTGAAAACGTTGTTTTGAAAAAGTTTATACCTTTTTAGATATTTAACTTTATTTATAATTCTCGTCTCCCATAGACAATGCATGGGATTTTATCCCAATTGCTTTAGTGGCGCCCCCTATAGATGAAAATGTAATTGATTTTGGCTCTGGGTTGATTGAACCACACGCAACCTGTGATTCAAATTTGGGATGGATTGGACATTCCATTCGTGATTTGCGGCAATGTTTGTAAAATAGACCCCTCCTACTAACTTTGGTTGGACGATTATGGCCGAACAGTACGAACTATCATAATTCGGTCTGTGGTGTTTTAATGGGATAGGTCCAGAGTTAATTGGTGCCAATTTGTGTGAGATTTGGACAAAATCTCTAGGTGGAAGAGCAAAAAGTGTGTTTTGAAGAAAATTCAAATTTGGTGGAAATTCTTCCGAGGTGCCAATTTGCGTGGCCTATATGCGGAGATGCGTCATGACCCAAAGAATCCATGGAAAATTTAATTTTGATTTTACAACTTACGGTTCAAGAGTTATAGGGACAATGGTAAAGTGGGCTGTTATAGCGCCACCATGAGGCCGACTGATGTAATTCCTTTTCAATACATTTTCATAATTATTATGAACCTCCCCCCCAAGTCTCGTAAATATGGCGCTTATACGGTCTCCAAGGGGAAATAAATACTTGCATTGTAACACTTTATTGTGGGCTCGCCTCAGCGAGCACACTATTGTTATCCACAGATTTCATTCTTCGAACCGCTACTACTTTCACACACTTTATGCTAGAAATTTAGTTCAAACTTCAAACTGTTCAGCTCTTTGCAGTTATATATGCTTGCATTTTTATTTTTACAATTGTTTATACTTTTTTAACTTTTTAACTTTTTAACTTTTTACATTCTTTATAATGAGAGTCGATGGAAGAAAGGTCCCATTTTTTTGTGCTCTAATTACTCCGTCATACTTTCACTTTGAAACTCCATTCAAACTTTAAAATGTTCATCTATCTTTGTATTTTCATTGGTGAAAACGTTGTTTTGAAAAAGTTTATACCTTTTTAGATATTTAACTTTATTTATAATTCTCGTCTCCCATAGACAATGCATGGGATTTTATCCCAATTGCTTTAGTGGCGCCCCCTATAGATGAAAATGTAATTGATTTTGGCTCTGGGTTGATTGAACCACACGCAACCTGTGATTCAAATTTGGGATGGATTGGACATTCCATTCGTGATTTGCGGCAATGTTTGTAAAATAGACCCCTCCTACTAACTTTGGTTGGACGATTATGGCCGAACAGTACGAACTATCATAATTCGGTCTGTGGTGTTTTAATGGGATAGGTCCAGAGTTAATTGGTGCCAATTTGTGTGAGATTTGGACAAAATCTCTAGGTGGAAGAGCAAAAAGTGTGTTTTGAAGAAAATTCAAATTTGGTGGAAATTCTTCCGAGGTGCCAATTTGCGTGGCCTATATGCGGAGATGCGTCATGACCCAAAGAATCCATGGAAAATTTAATTTTGATTTTACAACTTACGGTTCAAGAGTTATAGGGACAATGGTAAAGTGGGCTGTTATAGCGCCACCATGAGGCCGACTGATGTAATTCCTTTTCAATACATTTTCATAATTATTATGAACCTCCCCCCCAAGTCTCGTAAATATGGCGCTTATACGGTCTCCAAGGGGAAATAAATACTTGCATTGTAACACTTTATTGTGGGCTCGCCTCAGCGAGCACACTATTGTTATCCACAGATTTCATTCTTCGAACCGCTACTACTTTCACACACTTTATGCTAGAAATTTAGTTCAAACTTCAAACTGTTCAGCTCTTTGCAGTTATATATGCTTGCATTTTTATTTTTACAATTGTTTATACTTTTTTAACTTTTTAACTTTTTAACTTTTTACATTCTTTATAATGAGAGTCGATGGAAGAAAGGTCCCATTTTTTTGTGCTCTAATTACTCCGTCATACTTTCACTTTGAAACTCCATTCAAACTTTAAAATGTTCATCTATCTTTGTATTTTCATTGGTGAAAACGTTGTTTTGAAAAAGTTTATACCTTTTTAGATATTTAACTTTATTTATAATTCTCGTCTCCCATAGACAATGCATGGGATTTTATCCCAATTGCTTTAGTGGCGCCCCCTATAGATGAAAATGTAATTGATTTTGGCTCTGGGTTGATTGAACCACACGCAACCTGTGATTCAAATTTGGGATGGATTGGACATTCCATTCGTGATTTGCGGCAATGTTTGTAAAATAGACCCCTCCTACTAACTTTGGTTGGACGATTATGGCCGAACAGTACGAACTATCATAATTCGGTCTGTGGTGTTTTAATGGGATAGGTCCAGAGTTAATTGGTGCCAATTTGTGTGAGATTTGGACAAAATCTCTAGGTGGAAGAGCAAAAAGTGTGTTTTGAAGAAAATTCAAATTTGGTGGAAATTCTTCCGAGGTGCCAATTTGCGTGGCCTATATGCGGAGATGCGTCATGACCCAAAGAATCCATGGAAAATTTAATTTTGATTTTACAACTTACGGTTCAAGAGTTATAGGGACAATGGTAAAGTGGGCTGTTATAGCGCCACCATGAGGCCGACTGATGTAATTCCTTTTCAATACATTTTCATAATTATTATGAACCTCCCCCCCAAGTCTCGTAAATATGGCGCTTATACGGTCTCCAAGGGGAAATAAATACTTGCATTGTAACACTTTATTGTGGGCTCGCCTCAGCGAGCACACTATTGTTATCCACAGATTTCATTCTTCGAACCGCTACTACTTTCACACACTTTATGCTAGAAATTTAGTTCAAACTTCAAACTGTTCAGCTCTTTGCAGTTATATATGCTTGCATTTTTATTTTTACAATTGTTTATACTTTTTTAACTTTTTAACTTTTTAACTTTTTACATTCTTTATAATGAGAGTCGATGGAAGAAAGGTCCCATTTTTTTGTGCTCTAATTACTCCGTCATACTTTCACTTTGAAACTCCATTCAAACTTTAAAATGTTCATCTATCTTTGTATTTTCATTGGTGAAAACGTTGTTTTGAAAAAGTTTATACCTTTTTAGATATTTAACTTTATTTATAATTCTCGTCTCCCATAGACAATGCATGGGATTTTATCCCAATTGCTTTAGTGGCGCCCCCTATAGATGAAAATGTAATTGATTTTGGCTCTGGGTTGATTGAACCACACGCAACCTGTGATTCAAATTTGGGATGGATTGGACATTCCATTCGTGATTTGCGGCAATGTTTGTAAAATAGACCCCTCCTACTAACTTTGGTTGGACGATTATGGCCGAACAGTACGAACTATCATAATTCGGTCTGTGGTGTTTTAATGGGATAGGTCCAGAGTTAATTGGTGCCAATTTGTGTGAGATTTGGACAAAATCTCTAGGTGGAAGAGCAAAAAGTGTGTTTTGAAGAAAATTCAAATTTGGTGGAAATTCTTCCGAGGTGCCAATTTGCGTGGCCTATATGCGGAGATGCGTCATGACCCAAAGAATCCATGGAAAATTTAATTTTGATTTTACAACTTACGGTTCAAGAGTTATAGGGACAATGGTAAAGTGGGCTGTTATAGCGCCACCATGAGGCCGACTGATGTAATTCCTTTTCAATACATTTTCATAATTATTATGAACCTCCCCCCCAAGTCTCGTAAATATGGCGCTTATACGGTCTCCAAGGGGAAATAAATACTTGCATTGTAACACTTTATTGTGGGCTCGCCTCAGCGAGCACACTATTGTTATCCACAGATTTCATTCTTCGAACCGCTACTACTTTCACACACTTTATGCTAGAAATTTAGTTCAAACTTCAAACTGTTCAGCTCTTTGCAGTTATATATGCTTGCATTTTTATTTTTACAATTGTTTATACTTTTTTAACTTTTTAACTTTTTAACTTTTTACATTCTTTATAATGAGAGTCGATGGAAGAAAGGTCCCATTTTTTTGTGCTCTAATTACTCCGTCATACTTTCACTTTGAAACTCCATTCAAACTTTAAAATGTTCATCTATCTTTGTATTTTCATTGGTGAAAACGTTGTTTTGAAAAAGTTTATACCTTTTTAGATATTTAACTTTATTTATAATTCTCGTCTCCCATAGACAATGCATGGGATTTTATCCCAATTGCTTTAGTGGCGCCCCCTATAGATGAAAATGTAATTGATTTTGGCTCTGGGTTGATTGAACCACACGCAACCTGTGATTCAAATTTGGGATGGATTGGACATTCCATTCGTGATTTGCGGCAATGTTTGTAAAATAGACCCCTCCTACTAACTTTGGTTGGACGATTATGGCCGAACAGTACGAACTATCATAATTCGGTCTGTGGTGTTTTAATGGGATAGGTCCAGAGTTAATTGGTGCCAATTTGTGTGAGATTTGGACAAAATCTCTAGGTGGAAGAGCAAAAAGTGTGTTTTGAAGAAAATTCAAATTTGGTGGAAATTCTTCCGAGGTGCCAATTTGCGTGGCCTATATGCGGAGATGCGTCATGACCCAAAGAATCCATGGAAAATTTAATTTTGATTTTACAACTTACGGTTCAAGAGTTATAGGGACAATGGTAAAGTGGGCTGTTATAGCGCCACCATGAGGCCGACTGATGTAATTCCTTTTCAATACATTTTCATAATTATTATGAACCTCCCCCCCAAGTCTCGTAAATATGGCGCTTATACGGTCTCCAAGGGGAAATAAATACTTGCATTGTAACACTTTATTGTGGGCTCGCCTCAGCGAGCACACTATTGTTATCCACAGATTTCATTCTTCGAACCGCTACTACTTTCACACACTTTATGCTAGAAATTTAGTTCAAACTTCAAACTGTTCAGCTCTTTGCAGTTATATATGCTTGCATTTTTATTTTTACAATTGTTTATACTTTTTTAACTTTTTAACTTTTTAACTTTTTACATTCTTTATAATGAGAGTCGATGGAAGAAAGGTCCCATTTTTTTGTGCTCTAATTACTCCGTCATACTTTCACTTTGAAACTCCATTCAAACTTTAAAATGTTCATCTATCTTTGTATTTTCATTGGTGAAAACGTTGTTTTGAAAAAGTTTATACCTTTTTAGATATTTAACTTTATTTATAATTCTCGTCTCCCATAGACAATGCATGGGATTTTATCCCAATTGCTTTAGTGGCGCCCCCTATAGATGAAAATGTAATTGATTTTGGCTCTGGGTTGATTGAACCACACGCAACCTGTGATTCAAATTTGGGATGGATTGGACATTCCATTCGTGATTTGCGGCAATGTTTGTAAAATAGACCCCTCCTACTAACTTTGGTTGGACGATTATGGCCGAACAGTACGAACTATCATAATTCGGTCTGTGGTGTTTTAATGGGATAGGTCCAGAGTTAATTGGTGCCAATTTGTGTGAGATTTGGACAAAATCTCTAGGTGGAAGAGCAAAAAGTGTGTTTTGAAGAAAATTCAAATTTGGTGGAAATTCTTCCGAGGTGCCAATTTGCGTGGCCTATATGCGGAGATGCGTCATGACCCAAAGAATCCATGGAAAATTTAATTTTGATTTTACAACTTACGGTTCAAGAGTTATAGGGACAATGGTAAAGTGGGCTGTTATAGCGCCACCATGAGGCCGACTGATGTAATTCCTTTTCAATACATTTTCATAATTATTATGAACCTCCCCCCCAAGTCTCGTAAATATGGCGCTTATACGGTCTCCAAGGGGACAAAAAAAAAACATTCACTCCCTGCCTCCTTCTGGAATAAGCTAGACTTGAACCAACAACCTCTGGCACAAGGGGCCAGGGCTCTGCCCACTGGGCCACTGAGCACTCTCCCCTCTAAAAAAAAAACATTCACTCCCTGCCTTCTTCTGGAATAAGCTAGACTTGAACCAACAACCTCTGGCACAAGGGGCCAGGGCTCTGCCCACTGGGCCACTGAGCACTCTCCCCTCTTTATATTTAATAGTTACTATGAGGTGGGAGGTGGTGATCAGTGGCCATTGCACTATCTGTAGAATCCAAAACTACTTTTACAAAGGCTTGCCTAGGCCAAAGCGACACTCCTCTCCACACCCAGCCTGTGTCACCCAGTCAGAACCTTTTTTTTCTACAAAAGACACCGCAAGGATTCACATAATGTATGCCCGAAGGGCTACAATAAGCAATTAAAAAGGGTACTTTTGACTAGCCAAATTGTTGCCCAGGGGGGAGGGACCAAAAAAAACCACTTGCCCACTCACTCCCTGTATACTTTTGGGAAAATGTGGGAATCGTACCACAGACAATCGGCTCACTGGACCAGCACACTAGCTAACTGAGCTAACAGAGGACATGTGAGGATTGTGCTCTTTCTCCCTAGGACAATCAAAAAATCTCCCAGGAAAAAAAAGAAAAAAAATCAACCATAAAACTAGACTCAAATGTTAGGAAGGGACAAGAGATAGAGTCAATTTCTACATCCGGTGTTCGTTTGGACATTGTTTTATTTGAGAATGGCACTTATCTGTTCTTTCCATTCATTTTCTACATCCGGTGTCTCTACAATCTTAGACCGTTATTAATAATCATTGTGCTTTTATAGATAGGCCTATATGCCATTTGACCCTTTATTACATGTAAAAGTATGCTATTTAATACAATTTCTGTTAAGCTCATTAATGCTTTTATATTTATGCTCCATTTTTTTTTACCCTTTCTTAATTAATCAAGAATACATTGTAAAGCATTATTCATACATTACAAATCATTAGTAGACACAGTTATAACTTTACTTACTTTATTCTGCCACTTTTTGGGCATCATACTACTTCCACATACTTTATGCTAGAAAAGTAGTTCAAACTTCAACATGTTCCGCTTTATGCAGTTATTTATGCTTATATTATTATTATTTTTTAAATGTTATACTTTTTAACTTTTTGTACTTTTTTCCAGTGTTCAGACTTGGTGGGTGGTTCCACAGACACAGCTATAACTTTATACATTGCGTTTTTAGCGAGCCCACGCAGTTTCTACAGGAACTGCTTTCTAGTTGCCAGTTTATATTTATTATTCTTTATTCCGCCACTTACTTTGTACTCCTACTACTTTCACACACTTTATGCTAGAAATTTAGTTCAAACTTCAAACTGTTCAGCTCTCTGCAGTTATTTATGCTTGCATTTTTATTTTTACAATTGTTTATACTTTTTTAACTTTTAAACTTTTAAACTTTTTTTTACATTCTTTATAATGAGAGTCGATGGGAGAAACGTCCCATTTTTCACAGTTGACTTTTTTGTGCTCTTATTACTCTGTCATACTTTCACTTTGAAACTCCATTCAAACTTTAAAATGTTCATCTATCTTTGAATTTTCATTGGTGAAAACGTTTTTTTGAAAAAGTTTATACTTTTTAAAATATTTAACTTTATTTATAAAATGTTTCTCTCATAGACAATGTATGGGATGCAATCTCTAAATCCACCTCACTTTTGCACCCTCATTACTCTGGCATACTTTGTCGTAGAAACGTGATTTAAACTTTAGCTAGCTCACACGACTGTGGACTTTTTCGTGGTTCAAACCGTATTCGAATATGTTACACGGTTTTTCTGAAATCGCAGTTCAATCGCAGGCCGTTTCGCCTAATCAGTGTCCCCTTAGAGTGCGGGGCCTCCTTGAGTAGAGTGTGGAAACTGAAATGCTTCCCTCGGAAATCTACCAAACAAATTGTCGTCCTGGCCAAAATATTCACTTTACACGGATGTTCTTTGGTCATTTTGTAGCCACACATGTCCTCTTTCACACAATGTAACCACCAAAGCACAGATACATACAGAATGTGAACTACGGCCTTTTAAGTGACACAAATACAGTCAAGCTGCCCATTGACCTCCATTGTATAATTCTTACGAGGAAAGTATCGTGAAGACAATTCTTAACTCGCTCTTATAACCACATTTTCGATCGTACCAACACCACCATCGCACATGTTGTACCTCAATGTCTCAGGCCACTCAAAGTGAAAAAGATATTTGCATTCGACTTTTACTTTTTGCGATAGAGCAATTTGTTCGGGCATAGGTTTTTCCCTATTCAGGCCCATTGAAATCTCCCAGTCATAGTGAAGCACTGTTTTACTCTCCCACAGCTGAGACATATAAGGGCTTAATTACAGGGCTGACATTAGAGTTACAAGATCTCAATGAGTTGCTCTGTGAAACCTTGTGAGCTTGTAGGTCTGCTATTTGTGCAATTAGGCTCTACACACAGTCACAGACACACGCATGCATGCACACGCACACGCACGCACGCACACACACACACAAAAACCCTGTCTTTTGCTTGCAGCATGCTACAGTCTTGCAATTTGCTCCATGGGCTTAGACCACCAATAGGAGCACGCTGTACTTAATTAATTGCTTAAGCCCCGCCCTTCTGTCTTCCCATTGGCTGGCCTTTACACAGCTCTAACTTTTGTTTGCAGCATGATACAGTCCTGAAAATTTGTTTATGGACTTACACCACCAATAGGAACACTATAATAATTAAACTTTTTTTTTTAAAAACTTTTTTTAAAAACTTAAAAATAAAAAACTTAAAAAAGAAAACTTAAAAATGAAAAACTTAAAAAAAACTTAAAAGAAAAAAAAACTTTTAAAAAAGAACTTAAAAAAAACATTTAAAGAAAAACTTAAAAAAAACTTAAATACTTAAAAAAACTTAAAACAAATTAACTTAAAAAATAAACTTAAAAAAAATAAACTTAAAACAAAAACTTAAAAAAACTTAAAAACACAAAAATGAAAGAAAAGTCTTAGACCATTGTCAATAATCATTGTGTTTATGCTTTTAAAGATAGGCCTATATGCTATTTGACCCTTTTTTTACATGTAAACGTATGCTATTTAATACAATTTCTGCTCATTAATGCTTTCATATCCATTGATGTTGTATTTTTTTCTTTTTACCTTTTCTTAATTAATCAATAATACATTGTAAAGCATTATTCATACATTACAAATCATTAGCAGACACAGTTATAACTTTACTTACTTTATTCTGCCACTTTTTGGGCATCATACTACTTCCACATACTTTACTGCTTACGGTATATTATTATTTTTTACAAATTGTTATACTTTTCAACTTTTTGTACTCCGGTCCCCAGGTTTCAAACTTGGTGGTTGGTCCCACAGACACAGCTATAACTTTATACATTGCGTTTTTAGCGAGCCCACGCAGTTTCTACAGGAACTGCTTTCTAGTTAGTGTGGTTGCCTATGGGCAACCATACTATTGTTTCCCTTACCTTTTATTTCTTTCTTTCTTTGTTTATTATTATTCTGTATAAACTTTATTTTGCAGTGCTACTCCTCCCACAGTTTTTGCCGAACATACTCGAGCCATATGTCAAATCGAC
The DNA here is from genome assembly GCF_951216825.1 of Electrona antarctica. Taxonomy (NCBI): domain Eukaryota; kingdom Metazoa; phylum Chordata; class Actinopteri; order Myctophiformes; family Myctophidae; genus Electrona; species Electrona antarctica. The sequence goes on from NC_136812.1 coordinate 26,321,007, forward strand.
CGGCTTCATCGGGAATCGTGTGCTTGTTGATTGATAAGAGAAATGTTGTATAGTTTAATTGATATGAATTAATTAGTGAATTAATTTCCCCCATTCACTTGAATGGGAAAATGGGAAAACTCACATTCAACTATTTGTTTCTCTGAGACCGTAAGGGATGTAGTTACAACACTTGGGGAGGAGATTCATAATAATTACAAGAATTAATTAACATAAATTTATATCGGTCGGCCTCATGGTGGCGCTATAACAGCCCACTTTACGTTTTGCCTTCTAACTCTTGACCCGTAGGTCATAAAAACAAATTTATCTTTTCCCTGGATTCCTTGGGTCATGACGCATCTCCCCATATAGGCCACGCCCATTTGCGTCAGGATAGATTTTCCGCCATTTTGAATTTTGTTCAAAACACACTTTTGGATCCTCCACCTACAGATTTTGTCCAAATCGCACACAAATTGGTACAAATGATCTCTGGACCTATCCAAATAAAACGGCACAGTCAGAATTTTGATCTTTTGTATCGTTCAGCCGTAATCGTCTTCCGATGTTAGTGGGAGGGGCCTATTGTACAAAAAATGCCACAATTCACACACGGAATGTCCGATCCATCCCAAATCTGAATCACATGTCGAGGGTGGCTTAATCAAAGCAGAGCCAAAAGCAATTCCATTTTCATCCATAGGGGGCGCTACAATTGCAAAAACAATTACCCGTTTGTTGCAAAAACATGCTTTTGGGGGGGAAATCCCCTACGAATGACTTACGCATGATCACAAGGGTGACTTGACATTGTAATTGGCTGGCAAAATTACTGGGATGGGCCTATATCAGCCAGTGAGGCAACCACACTTTGCAATTTCCCAGAATTGCTTCTTTCTAGTTGTGGGCTCGCAACAGCGAGCACACACTAGTTATTGCCAGTTTATATTTATTATTATTCCTATTTATTCCGCCACTTTTTTCGCACTCCTACTACTTTCACACACTTTATGCTAGAAATTTAGTTCAAACTTCAAACTGTTCAGCTCTTTGCAGTTATGTGTGCTTGCATTTTTATTTTTACAATTGTTTATACTTTTTTAACTTTTAAACTTTTAAACTTTTTTTTACATTCTTTATAATGAGAGTCGATGGGAGAAACGTCCCATTTTTCACAGTTGACTTTTTTGTGCTCTTATTACTCTGTCATACTTTCACTTTGAAACTCCATTCAAACTTTAAAATGTTCATCAATCTTTGAATTTTCATTGGTGAAAAAGGTTTTTTGAAAAAGTTTATACTTTTTAAAATATTTAACTTTATTTATAAAATCTTTCTCTCATAGACAATGTATGGGATTTTATCTCTAAATCAACCTCACTTTTGCAGCCTCATTACTCTGGCATACTTTGTCGTAGAAACGTGATTTAAACTTTAGCTAGCTCACACGGCTTGCGGGGTGCGGGGTCTCCTTGAGTAGAGTGTGGAAACTGAAATGCTTCCCTCGGAAATCTACCAAACAAATTGTCGTCCTGGCCAAAATATTCACTTTACACGGATGTTCTTTGGTCATTTTGTAGCCACACATGTCCTCTTTCACACAATGTAACCACCAAAGCACAGATACATACAGAATGTGAACTACGGCCTTTTAAGTGACACAAATACAGTCAAGCTGCCCATTGACCTCCATTGTATAATTCTTACGAGGAAAGTATCGTGAAGACAATTCTTAACTCGCTCTTATAACCACATTTTCGATCGTACCAACACCACCATCGCACATGTTGTACCTCAATGTCTCAGGCCACTCAAAGTGAAACAAATATTTGCATTCGACTTTTACTTTTTGCGATAGAGCAATTTGTTCGGGCATAGGTTTTTCCCTATTCAGGCCCATTGAAATCTCCCAGTCATAGTGAAGCACTGTTTTACTCTCCCACAGCTGAGACATATAAGGGCTTAATTACAGGGCTGACATTAGAGTTACAAGATCTCAATGAGTTGCTCTGCGAAACCTTGTGAGCTTGTAAGTCTGCTATTTGTGCAGTCACAGACACACGCATGCATACGCACGCACGCACGCACGCAGCTTGTAGATTTGCTATTTGTGCAATTAGGCTCTACACACAGAGTCACAGACACACGCATGCATGCACACGCACACGCACGCACGTGCACGCACGTGCACACACACACACACACACACACACACACACACACACGCACACACACACACACACACACACACACACACACACACACACACACACACACACACACACACACACACACACACACACACACACACACACACACGCACACAAAAACCCTGTCTTTTGCTTGCAGCATGCTACAGTCTTGCAATTTGCTCCATGGGCTTAGACCACCAATAGGAGCACGCTGTACTTAATTAATTGCTTAAGCCCCGCCCTTCTGTCTTCCCATTGGCTGGCCTTTACACAGCTCTAACTTTTGTTTGCAGCATGATACAGTCCTGAAAATTTGTTTATGGACTTACACCACCAATAGGAACACTAATATAAACTTAAAAAATATATATATTTTTTTTAACTTTTTTTTTTTTTTTAACTTTTTTTTTTAAACTTTTTTTTTTTTTTAACTTTTTTTTTTAACTTTTTTTTTAAAAACTTTTTTTTTTAAACTTAAAAAAAAACTTAAAAATAAAAAACTTAAAAAAGAAAACTTAAAAATGAAAAACTTAAAAAAAAACTTAAAAGAAAAAAAAAACTTTTAAAAAAGAACTTAAAAAAAACAATTAAAGAAAAACTTTAAAAAAACTTAAATACTTAAAAAAAAAACTTTAAAAAAATGAACTTAAAAAATAAACTTAACAAAAACTTAAAAAAAACTTTTAAAAACACAAAAATGAAAGAAAAATCTTAGACCATTGTCAATAATCATTGTGTTTATGCTTTTAAAGATAGGCCTATATGCTATTTGACCCTTTTTTTTACATGTAAACGTATGCTATTTAATACAATTTCTGCTCATTAATGCTTTCATATTCATTGATGTTGTATTTTTTTCTTTTTACCTTTTCTTAATTAATCAAGAATGCAATACAAATCATTAGTAGACACAGTTATAACTTTACTTACTTTATTCTGCCACTTTTTGGGCATCATACTACTTCCACATACTTTACTCCGCTTTATGCAGTTACTTATGCTTATACTATTCTTTTTACAAATTTTTATACTTTTTAACTTTTTGTATTTTTCCTTCAGCTTTAATACATTTACTACTGTACATCATACATTGAGTATTTTGGCGAGCCCACGCAGTTTCACCAGGAACTGCTTTTCTAGTTGTGGGCTCGCAACAGCGAGCACACACTAGTTATTGCCAGTTTATATTTATTGTGGGCTCGCAACAGCGAGCACACACTAGTTATTGCCAGTTTATATTTGTGGGCTCGCAACAGCGAGCACACACTAGTTATTGCCAGTTTATATTTATACTTTATTCCAATTTCCGCCCTTTTTTCGTCCTCCTACTACTTTCACACACTTTATGCTAGAAATTTAGTTCAAACTTCAAACTGTTCAGCTCTTTGCAGTTATTTATGCTTGTATTTTTATTTTTACAAATGTTTATACTTTTTTAACTTTTAAACTTTTAAACTTTTTTTTACATTCTTTATAATGAGAGTCGATGGGAGAAACGTCCCATTTTTCACAGTTGACTTTTTTGTGCTCTTATTACTCTGTCATACTTTCACTTTGAAACTCCATTCAAACTTTAAAATGTTCATCAATCTTTGAATTTTCATTGGTGAAAAAGTTTTTTTGAAAAAGTTTATACTTTTTAAAATATTTAACTTTATTTATAAAATGTTTCTCTCATAGACAATGTATGGGATGCAATCTCTAAATCCACCTCACTTTTGCAGCCTCATTACTCTGGCATACTTTGTCGTAGAAACGTGATTTAAACTTTAGCTAGCTCACACGACTGTGGACTTTTTCGTGGTTCAAACCGTATTCGAATATGTTACACGGTTTTTCCGAAATCGCAGTTCAATCGCAGGCCGTTTCGCGTAATCAGTGTCCCCTTAGAGTGTGGGGCCTCCTTGAGTAGAGTGTGGAAACTGAAATTCTTTCCTTGGAAATTTACCAAACAAATTGTCGTCCCGGCCAAAATATTCACTTTACATGGATGTTCTTTGGTCATTTTGTAGCCACACATGTCCTCTTTCACACAATGTAACCACCAAAGCACAGATACATACAGAATGTGAACTACGGCCTTTTAAGTGACACAAATACAGTCAAGCTGCCCATTGACCTCCATTGTATAATTCTTACGAGGAAAGTATCGTGAAGACAATTCTTAACTCGCTCTTATAACCACATTTTCGATCGTACCAACACCACCATCGCACATGTTGTACCTCAATGGCTCAGGCCACTCAAAGTGAAAACAATATTTGCATTCGACTTTTACTTTTTGCGATAGAGCAATTTGTTCGGGCATAGGTTTTTCCCTATTCAGGCCCATTGAAATCTCCCAGTCATAGTGAAGCACTGTTTTACTCTCCCACAGCTGAGACATATAAGGGCTTAATTACAGGGCTGACATTAGAGTTACAAGATCTCAATGAGTTGCTCTGCGAAACCTTGTGAGCTTGTAGGTCTGCTATTTGTGCAGTCACAGACACACGCATGCATACGCAAGCACGCACGCACGCACGCACGCACGCACACAGCTTGTAGGTCTGCTATTTGTGCAATTAGGCTCTACACATACACACAGAGTCACAGACACACGCACGCGTGCACACGCACGTGCACGCGCACGCACACACACGCACACGCACACACGCACACACACACACACACACACACAAAAACCCTGTCTTTTGCTTGCAGCATGCTACAGTCTTGCAATTTGCTCCATGGGCTTAGACCACCAATAGGAGCACGCTGTACTTAATTAATTGCTTAAGCCCCGCCCTTCTGTCTTCCCATTGGCTGGCCTTTACACAGCTCTAACTTTTGTTTGCAGCATGATACAGTCCTGAAAATTTGTTTATGGACTTACACCACCAATAGGAACACTAATATAAACTTAAAAAATATTTTTTTTTTAAAAAAAAATTACTTTTTTTTTTTACTTTTTTTTTTTTTACTTTTTTTTTTAAAACTTTTTTTTTTTATCTTTTTTTTTTTACTTTTTTTTTTAAAAAACTTTTTTTTTTTAAACTTTTTTTTTTTTAAACTTTATTTTTTTAAACTTTTTTTTTTAAAAACTTTTTTTTTTTAAACTTCTTTTTTTTTAAACTTTTTTTTCTAAACTTTTTTTTTTTTTTTACCTTTTTTTTTTTTAAACTTAAAAAAAAAACTTAAAAGAAAACTTAAAAATGAAAAACCAGTGTTCAGACTTGGTGGGTGGTCCCACAGACACAGCTATAACTTTATACATTGCGTTTTTAGCGAGCCCACGCAGTTTCTACAGGAACTGCTTTCTAGTTATACTTTATTCCAATTTCCGCCCTTTTTTCGTCCTCCTACTACTTTCACACACTTTATGCTAGAAATTTAGTTCAAACTTCAAACTGTTCAGCTCTTTGCAGTTATTTATGCTTGCATTTTTATTTTTACAAATGTTTATACTTTTTTAACTTTTAAACTTTTAAACTTTTTTTTACATTCTTTATAATGAGAGTCGATGGGAGAAACGTCCCATTTTTCACAGTTGACTTTTTTGTGCTCTTATTACTCTGTCATACTTTCACTTTGAAACTCCATTCAAACTTTAAAATGTTCATCAATCTTTGAATTTTCATTGGTGAAAAAGTTTTTTTGAAAAAGTTTATACTTTTTAAAATATTTAACTTTATTTATAAAATGTTTCTCTCATAGACAATGTATGGGATGCAATCTCTAAATCCACCTCACTTTTGCAGCCTCATTACTCTGGCATACTTTGTCGTAGAAACGTGATTTAAACTTTAGCTAGCTCACACGGCTGTGGACTTTTTCGTGGTTCAAACCGTATTCGAATATGTTACACGGTTTTACCGAAATCGCAGTTCAATCGCAGGCCGTATCGCCTAATTAGGGCGCCCTTAGAGTGCGGGGCCTCCTTGAGTAGAGTGTGGAAACTGAAATGCTTCCCTCGGAAATCTACCAAACAAATTGTCGTCCTGGCCAAAATATTCACTTTACACGGATGTTCTTTGGTCATTTTGTAGCCACACATGTCCTCTTTCACACAATGTAACCACCAAAGCACAGATACATACAGAATGTCAACTACGGCCTTTTAAGTGACACAAATACAGTCAAGCTGCCCATTGACCTCCATTGTATAATTCTTACGAGGAAAGTATCGTGAAGACAATTCTTAACTCGCTCTTATAACCACATTTTCGATCGTACCAACACCACCATCGCACATGTTGTACCTCAATGGCTCAGGCCACTCAAAGTGAAAACAATATTTGCATTCGACTTTTACTTTTTGCGATAGAGCAATTTGTTCGGGCATAGGTTTTTCCCTATTCAGGCCCATTGAAATCTCCCAGTCATAGTGAAGCACTGTTTTACTCTCCCACAGCTGAGACATATAAGGGCTTAATTACAGGGCTGACATTAGAGTTACAAGATCTCAATGAGTTGCTCTGCGAAACCTTGTGAGCTTGTAGGTCTGCTATTTGTGCAGTCACAGACACACGCATGCATACGCAAGCACGCACGCACGCACGCACGCACGCACACAGCTTGTAGGTCTGCTATTTGTGCAATTAGGCTCTACACATACACACAGAGTCACAGACACACGCATGCATGCACACGCATGCACGTGCACACGCACGTGCACGCGCACGCACACACACGCACACACGCACACACACACACACACACACAAAAACCCTGTCTTTTGCTTGCAGCATGCTACAGTCTTGCAATTTGCTCCATGGGCTTAGACCACCAATAGGAGCACGCTGTACTTAATTAATTGCTTAAGCCCCGCCCTTCTGTCTTCCCATTGGCTGGCCTTTACACAGCTCTAACTTTTGTTTGCAGCATGATACAGTCCTGAAAATTTGTTTATGGACTTACACCACCAATAGGAACACTAATATAAACTTAAAAAATATTTTTTTTTTAAACTTTTTTTTTTTTTACTTTTTTTTTTTTTACTTTTTTTTTTTAAACTTTTTTTTTTTTATCTTTTTTTTTTAAAAACTTTTTTTTTTTAAAACTTTTTTTTTTTTAAACTTTTTTTTTTAAAACTTTTTTTTTTTTTAACTTTTTTTTTTTAAACTTCTTTTTTTTCTAAACTTTTTTTTTTTTTACCTTTTTTTTTTAAAAACTTTTTTTTTTTTAAACTTAAAAAAAAAACTTAAAAGAAAACTTAAAAATGAAAAACCAGTGTTCAGACTTGGTGGGTGGTCCCACAGACACAGCTATAACTTTATACATTGCGTTTTTAGCGAGCCCACGCAGTTTCTACAGGAACTGCTTTCTAGTTATACTTCTTTATTCCAATTTCCGCCCTTTTTTCGTCCTCCTACTACTTTCACACACTTTATGCTAGAAATTTAGTTCAAACTTCAAACTGTTCAGCTCTCTGCAGTTATTTATGCTTGCATTTTTATTTTTACAATTGTTTATACTTTTTTAACTTTTAAACTTTTAAACTTTTTTTTACATTCTTTATAATGAGAGTCGATGGGAGAAACGTCCCATTTTTCACAGTTGACTTTTTTGTGCTCTTATTACTCTGTCATACTTTCACTTTGAAACTCCATTCAAACTTTAAAATGTTCATCAATCTTTGAATTTTCATTGGTGAAAAAGGTTTTTTGAAAAAGTTTATACTTTTTAAAATATTTAACTTTATTTATAAAATGTTTCTCTCATAGACAATGTATGGGATTTTATCTCTAAATCAACCTCACTTTTGCAGCCTCATTACTCTGGCATACTTTGTCGTAGAAACGTGATTTAAACTTTAGCTAGCTCACACGACTGTGGACTTTTTCGTGGTTCAAACCGTATTCGAATATGTTACACGGTTTTTCCGAACACAGCTTGTAGGTCTGCTATTTGTGCAATTAGGCTCTACACACAGAGTCACAGACACACGCATGCATGCACACGCACGCACGTGCACACGCACGCGCACACACACGCACACACGCACACACACACACACACACACACACACACACACACACACACACACACACACAAAAACCCTGTCTTTTGCTTGCAGCATGCTACAGTCTTGCAATTTGCTCCATGGGCTTAGACCACCAATAGGAGCACGCTGTACTTAATTAATTGCTTAAGCCCCGCCCTTCTGTCTTCCCATTGGCTGGCCTTTACACAGCTCTAACTTTTGTTTGCAGCATGATACAGTCCTGAAAATTTGTTTATGGACTTACACCACCAATAGGAACACTAATATAAACTTAAAAAATATATTTTTTTTAAACTTTTTTTTTTTTTAACTTTTTTTTTTTTACTTTTTTTTTTTAACTTTTTTTCTTAAACTTTTTTTTTTAAAAACCTTTTTTTTTTTTAAACTTTTTTTTTTTGTACTTTTTTTTTTAAAAACTTTTTTTTTTCTAAACTTTTTTTTTTTTAACTTTTTTTTTTTTAACTTTTTTTTTAACTTTTTTTTAAAACTTAAAAAAACTTAACTTTTTTTTTTTTAGCATTATTCTTACATTACAAATCATTAGTAGACACAGTTATGACTTTAATGACTTTATTCTGCCACTTTTTGGGCATCATACTACTTCCACATACTTTATGCTAGAAATGTAGTTCAAACTTCAACATGTTCCGCTTTATGCAGTTATTTATGCTTATATTATTATTTTTTTACAATTTTTTGTACTTTTTTCCAGTGTTCAGACTTGGTGGGTGGTCCCACAGACACAGCTATAACTTTATACATTGCGTTTTTAGCGAGCCCACGCAGTTTCTACAGGAACTGCTTTCTAGTTATTATTTACCTGGATTAGTCTTTTTTTTTATGTGCTACTCCTCCCACAGTTTTGACTGTACGCACTTGAGCCATATCTCAAATTGACCGGCTTCATCGGGAAGGTAGTGCTTGTATTTTTTTAAGAGAAATGTTGTATAGTTTAATTGATATGAATTTATTAGTGAATAGAATTTCCCCATTGACATGAATGGGAAAATGCGATTTTTCGCATTTTCTCACATTCAAGTATTTTTTCCTCAGAGACTGTAAGCACTATAGTTACAAAACTTGGAGGGTAGGTTCATAATAATTACTAAAATTAATAAACTTATACTGTTATCGGTCGGCCTCATGGTGGCGCTATAACAGCCCACTTTACGTTTTGGCTTATAACTCTTGAACCGTAGGTCGTAAAATCTAAATCTTTTTTTCCCTGACTTCATTGGGTCATGACGCATCTCCCCATATAGGCCCCGCCCATTTGCGTCATGATAGATTTTCCGCCATTTTGAATTTTCTCCAAAACACACTTTTGGCTCCTCCTCCTACAGATTTTGTCCAAATCTCACAAAAATTGGTACACATGATCTCTGGACCTTTCCGATTAAAACACCATCGGCAGAATTTTGGTAGTGCGTATCGTTCGGCCGTAATCGTCGTCCAAAGTTAGTAGGAGGGGCCTATATCACAAAAAATGCCATAAATCACGAACGGAATGTCCAATCCATCCCAAATTTGAATCACATGTCTGGGGTGGTTTAATCAACCAAAAGCCAAAAGCAATTCCATTTTCATCTATAGGGGGCGCCGCAAATGCGAAGACTTTAACCATTTCTCGCAAAAACATGATTTTTTGGGGATAAATACCCTCCGAATTACTTGCGCATGATCGCAGGGGTGAAGCGACATTGTAATTGGCTGGCAATATCAGTGGGAGGGGCATATGTAAGTCACTGCGGCAACCACACTTTGCAATTTTTTTAAATTGCGACCTTTCTAGTTTCTCTCGTGATGCCTTTTGTAGAGTGAGAATTGCTGTACGGTGTGTTTCGAGTTGAGGCCAAGTTATACTTTAGTACATTGGTAATTATTAAACATAAATATGAAACATCCTCAGTGTTCATTTATGTGTGTTGTTTGTAGCTGCTGCCACTGAAAAAACTCCTAAACTGGACCTAGCTGCAAAGCTTCTCCTAAACTGGACCTAGCTGCAAAGCTTCTCCTAAACTGGACCTAGCTGCAAAGCTTCTGTGCCATTTTAGATTTTTGCATTGGCAGATAAAAATAGCAATAGCTTCTACATCTGCTAGAAAGTGTGAGAAGGCATTTGTAGAATCGGTCTTACTGGGATAATACAGGAAAATAAAATGGCTGATGATGATGATGATGAGTGACAGTGAGAATGGCTGGTGCAGCAACGAGAGCCAGGATGTAGTTTTTGCCCTTAATTGCTTGCACAGAGGAAGATAGAAGATGCTCTCTGCAAATCGCATTGCCCTCCGACACTTCTAACACACTATAGTGTATACAGTACTGTAGAACAGATGTTTAGGTTAATGAGGGACAGATTGAATTATACCAGTTATAGGTTGGAACGTATCACTTTATCCTATGACTGCTCCAAAGAACAGAAACTTTAACTCGAAACAGTAATTTACATTTAAATTGTCTTGTTTCATACGTTTTGAAACACTGTATCTTTCTTTCATTCTTTTAAGACTTTTTGGGCGTTTTGATAACATAGTATACTGTGATACTCACAGGCACTACACCACAGGTTGCCCCACTGATAGCCCCACACACATGCAGTATAATATATCACACACACGCACACACACACACACACACACACACACACACACACTTGATTGAGAGAGGGATGGTGGTGGTGGTGCACTAGCAAGGTGCACGAAAAGTCATAAGAAAACTAATGTATTTTGCAAAAAAAAACGTCTGGAAGACCCCCAATGAAGTGGAGGTGCCCATCGGTCCGACATAAGGTTAGGGTTGAGGTCAGCTTTAGGCATAGTTAGGGTTAGGAATATAAACGTAGTTATAATGCGCGTCGCCGGACCAATGGTACTTCGAAAAAAAAGGACCGACCGTCGGACACGTCATTATGACTCAGACATAACCATGAACAAAGCAAATACGCCTATATATATATATATATATATATATATATATATATATATATATATATAGGCAGGACCACCGCCACGTCACTATGACTCAGACATAACCATAAACAAACAAGATACGGCCTTATATAGTCAAATATAAAGAGAACTGGTTGTCCAGAGCCTATCTGACCGCTATATGGGGATGCCAATATATGGGCATTTACAAATAATACATCGGAATAAACAGGACTGGACAAATAGGCATAAATGTGACACAGGTAGACAGACACAGATCGCATGGGGGACGGGTACAACGGGAACTTTGACAAAGCCCCTGACAATATAACTCAGATATATCGGTTGGATTGGCGGTGCGACGTAGGTGTACCGGCCCCAACCTCTAGTTTTGAAAATGGACCCATAGGGGATCTTTCTCATGAGTGAGAACTTGTGAGGTTATACCCCGAAAGACAGACACACACACACACACACACACTTCAATAAAGTTGTATACAAAGCAACCTTTGTCTGAATAAAGGTTTGAGACCCAAACATGGTTCCAGGTGCCTTTACTCTGGAGCTAAATTAAAAGCTTATTCTGTATCATTGGTCTTATCCTATCTGTTATTCTGTATCATTGGTCTTATCCTATCTGTTATTCTGTATCATTGGTCTTATCCTATCTGCCTACTAGCCAGTAGTTCAGTACAGTAGTGGAATTAAGTCAGGATCAAGACACATCTTTTGCATTAACCTGAAGGATTAAATACTGAATGCAGAATTTGTTTGTATTTTTATTTGACAAATAAAACCATGATAAATAAATAAATGTATATTTATCAATTACATGACAAAAAAGAAAGAAAGAAAAGAAACACTCAGATGCTTATGTTCTGCCTCATAATAAATGTTTTACCACCGACCATCTACAAACAACAAAAGTTCTCCAAGTGAATATGTTTGTTTTGAAAGTGCATCATTGAGGTGTTTACATGAGCATTTTTATTCAGAATGAGCAAGTCATTCTGAATACAATCTGAATACAATATCTGTCCATGTAATGTTGTCTTACATCACATCATCTTTTTGGTATGGTTTCCTTCAACCTTCATAGATCAATTCACCACGTCACAATTTTTCTATTTTTACCAACATTTCATAAACAACCATAGTTAGTTAAATCATCAGTGTTAATGTATCTATCATGTTAAATTAACATAGTGAGCAGGTCCATTGACTGTCCCCTGTACTGTACTTCAGTGTAGATAAAGCCAAAACACCATCCCATGGTTACTCACAAATCCCATTAGCTGAACCAGTCAACACGGCCAGGAGCAGCACGATCTTCAGTCCGTAGAGTCCCACCATCATGTCCAGGAGTTAGGGTGTGTGCGGCCAATAAGACACCATGCGTGCAAGTGGGGTTCGACAGGGGACAGTCACCCACCAAACCGTACGATACACAGCTCCAAGAGAAAAGTCTAAATGGAGTATAAACTTCTACTTTTGTTTTAAAGCTATACGTACGTTCTCTGTCTGGCCTTATCGGTGGACACAGCTTCCTGTACTGCACCATAAACTAGTCTAAACCTCGCCTCTGCTTTCAAATCATGCTAGTCAGAGTGATGTCACACTGAAGAGTCTTCCTCTACCTTAACTTTTTTCATCCAGGAAGTTTCATTTCAACAGCTACACCACCAATTACAGGAAGCACCAGAACAAAGGGATCCGGGAACCTGACCCTCAGGTGGACGGCCTGGAGGATGGACCAGGGCTGAGCAGGTCATGTCTGGAGGCCGGCCGGGAGGCAGAGACGAGACGAAGGAGGCACCGTCTGGAGGTCGGCCAGGAGGCCGAGATGAGATGAAGGAGGCGTCGTCTGGAGGTTGGCCGGGAGGCCGAGACGAGGCGGACAAGACGTCATCGGGAGGGCGGCCTGGAGGCCGAGACGAGGCAGAGAACTTGGGAGGCGACGCCAGGGATGCTGCAGAGAACTTGCCAGGCGATGGCAGGGATGCTGCAGGCGGAGGCGACGCCAGGGATGCTGCAGGTGCTGGATGCGATGCCCGGGATGCTGCAGGCGCTGGGGGCGACGCCACAGGAGATTCTGCAGGCTCTGGAGCTGAAGCTGCTGGCGTCATTGCTGCAGACTCAGGAGGGAGGGCTGCAGGCAGAGCTGCAGGCAAAGCTGCAGGCTCAGGAGGCGAGGCTGCAGGAGCCATTGCTGCAGACTCAGGAGGGAGGGCTGCAGACAGAGCTGCAGGCAACGCTACAGGCTCAGGAGGCGAGGCTGCAGGCGTAGCTGCAGGCTCAGGAGGCGGGGCTGCAGGCTCAGGAGGCGGGGCTGCAGGCAGAGCTGCAGGCTCAGGTGGCGGGGCTGCAGGCTCAGGAGGCGGGGCTGCAGGCGGAGCTGCAGGCTCAGGAGGCAAGGCTGCAGGCTCAGGAGGCGGGGCTGCAGGCTCAGGAGGCAGGGCTGCAGGCGGAGCTGCAGGCTCAGGAGGCGGGGCTGCAGGCTCAGGAGGCGGGGCTGCAGGCGGAGCTGCAGGCTCAGGAGGCGGGGCTGCAGGCGGAGCTGCACACCGAGGAGACATGGAGGATGCTGCATATCCAGGAGACAAGGAGGGTGCTGCATATTCAGGAGACAAGGAGGGTGCTGCACACCCAGGAGAGGAAGACGCTGCACACCCAGGAGAGGAGGACGCTGCACACCCAGGAGAGGAGGACGCTGCACACCCAGGAGAGGAGGACGCTGCACACCCAGGAGAGGAGGATGCTGCACACCCAGGAGAGGAGGATGCTGCACACCCAGGAGAGGAGGATGCTGCACACCCAGGAGACAAGGACACTGCACACCCAGGAGACAAGGACACTGCACACCCAGGAGAGGAGGAGGATGCTGCATATGGGACCCCAGAGGACACTGCACACCCAGGAGAGGAGGAGGATGCTGCAGATTCTGGAGACTGGACTGCAGGTGGAACTGCAGGCACAGGAGGTGGTGCTGCAGGTAGAACTGCAGGCACAGGAGGTCTCTGAGCAGGAGCTGAGAGCAAGCTGGAGATGCCTGGTCGGGTGGGCTTGGTGGCTTGGTGATCCTGGGAGACTTTGTCCCCGCCCCGTTTGTTGGCACTAAGGGGACCCCCCAGAGCCAGGCGCGTGCCCAGATAAGGATCGGGGACATGAAGGGGTTCCAAAAATGATTAGATTTTTGCCTTTCTGCAAAAATAGGTAAGCAAGTCAACATACTGAATATTCTGCTGGTCTGAAATGAAATGAAATGAAATCTATATTTACCCAGGGTATCTGGGCTAAGCTCAAGAACTTGTTTCCAGCCAGGCCCTGCTCATAGAACACATTTCATCGTAGTGGTTCAATGCCTTGTTCAAGGGCACTTCAGCGGTGGTAATTTTAACGTGTCGGACGGCTGATTCGAACTAGGAACCTTCCGGTATCAAGACCACGCCGCTATCCGTTCGGCCACCGCTGCCACAAATCTGAAACAAATCTGAAACAGGATTGGTGGGCTGCAGGCTCACCACTCCAATCCTTACAGATTGGAGAGCTGGCTGGGAAGCACTAGGCAATGAGCTGGTGTCTAAAAAGCCTTTAAGCTTCCCACGCACTATATCCAGGTGGGGGACAAAATGGCTGACCCAGGGCCTCTCCTTGAACCACTGCTGCTGAATAGATATCTCCACATGGATCGGAGCACGCAGTTTAGGGGTAGAGACCATGAAACGATCAACCAAATCGTCAAAGTCCACCACCCTTTGGTGAAAAAGCTTTAACTCTGCTGGGTTCATTTTATGGTCAGTTCATTCTGTCACGATGTCAAAATGTCAAAATGTGCTGAACCCAAATGCAGAGTCACAACAAGCAGAATAGTGTTCCAAACACGTATTTATTAAATAATGCAGAACATAGGCAAGCTAACAAAAGCTGGGTAGGCAGAGTATAAGCAATCCCAAAAATGCAAAAACAAAGGCAGGTATGAGCAAATTACCATAAGTATTCAAGGCAGGGTCCAGAGGAAAAAAGACACAGGCAAGAGCTCCAAGGTAGGACATCATAACATGAATGTATGAACTGACAATGTGTGTGTGCAGAGAGTCCAGTCTTATAGGTGGTGCGTTGATTGTATCAGTGTTCACAGGTTTGTAATGGGCTGGGGTGATGAGAGTGGAACCACTGCCAGGTGTGTAACTAGGACTGAAGTGAGGAATGGGATGAGGGAGTGGCCAAAGTGGGAATACAGACAGGGGGAGACTCAAACCATGACAGTGTGTCATTTACATAAGCGTGTGAGAACGTGTACGTCACCAAGAGGGGGGCGGCGTCTGAAAAGCTTGGGACGGCCCTCTCGTGGGCATTCAATTCTAGCCCACATCACTCAGAATAGAGTGACGGTGGTATGTATTTGTAAATATTAAGCTCGTTCTTGGCGACAACATAGTGAACCAACACCAGGGTGGATAGAAAGAACGTCGGGCCCAAATACATTACAAGGACAAGGAAAATGTTGTGAACAAACACGGCTGTGCTTAGATACTTTGTTGAACATTATGTCTCTGCGCCCGTGCGCCGATCCAAGCCATTCTACGTCTTTTTGTAAACTCGTCAATCTGGGTTCCTTGATGCTGTCTCCATGCTGGAAAGCTGAACATCTAATTCCGTTTTCTGGCTCATTTCCTCGACGTGACCTGCTGTGGCACTTATTTACTGAGCAAGTCTGCACCATTGTGAGGTCAGTTTAAAAAAAGAACGTATACAAGCACACGGATAGTCGCTCAATGTAAACAAACCAGACAAGCCAGCAAGTATGGCGGCCGCTACCACGTGACACATATGTTGACGCCCCCTCCAGGAGATTTTGGTACACCCGACAAGTACATGAACTCAACATTATCAGTCATTGTTTGTGTATTCTTAAATTAATGTTTCTGTATTCTTAAATGGATGTTTCTGCATGCACCTTTCTTTGTCATTGTGCAGTTATCATTATGGAATTAATTATTAATTATTTGTGTGTGTGTGTGTGTGTGTGTGTGTGTGTGTGTGTGTGTGTGTGTGTGTGTGTGTGTGTGTGTGTGTGTGTGTGTGTGTGTGTGTGTGTGTGTGTGTGTGTGTGTTGATGTAATGCATGATGTACTGTATGTGCATTCACAGAAGAATGACAGAAGCTCCGAGAGGGAGGTGACCCATATCCAGTTCATCAGCTGGCCAGACCACGGCGTGCCAGGAGAGCCCAGCCTCCTCCTGAAACTCAGGCGGCGGGTCAACTCCTTCAACAACTTCTTCAGTGGACCTATTGTCACCCACGACTGGTAAATGACTGCATGGGGCCTGTCAAATTCATTCATTGATACCTTCATTCAAGGTAGTAAATAATTAAGTGTGTGTGTGTGTGTGTGTGTGTGTGTGTGTGTACACATGCAGTGCGGGAGTAGGCAGGACGGGGACCTACATTAGCATTGATGCCATGATGGAGGCTCTGGAGTCAGAGGGGAGAGTTGATATTTATGGCTACGTAGTCCAACTTCGCAGACAGAGATGCCTCACGGTTCAAGTGGAGGTATGTACTGTACTTATAGGCTACCTAAGTACGTATTCGCCATGTCTACAACAACACCCCGACTGCATGGGGCCTGTCAAATTCATTCATTGATACCTTCATTCAAGGTAGTAAATAATTAAGTGTGTGTGTGTGCGTGCGTGTGTGCATGGTGTGTATTCCAACAGAGAAGCAGCCATGCTGACCAGCTTCATGGATTATCTTTTCTGCTGCCTGACTAGAAAAGCAGACAACATTGTGGTTCCCATAGAGACCTCAGAACCAGCAGATGGCTATGAGTTTGTGGAACTCAAACCAGGCCGGATTCTGCGTATCCGACACATCATCCCTGACCGCCCTGTGGTCGAGGTGCCCAGCATGCAGGCAGGCAGCATGAGCTGTAAACGCAAGATCACAATTTACCGCAATGGGCAAATGCTGATAGAAAACCTGGGAGACAGAGAAAAGCCAGAGATGGAAAACTGCCAGAACGGAGATATAGAGCCCAACAGCACGAGAGACGCAGAGGCAGAGCAGTCCGGCAACAGCGGCTCCATGCCACCTGTCACCATCAATGAGACCAAATGTGACGCTGGGACGGATGTGGCGCTTGACGCAGAAGAAGGAATGACAGCAGCTCCTGGACAGCCTGACCAGCCTCAGCAACCCAGGAGACGCAGATGGAAGCCCAAGCGCACGGTGGTGATCGACTGCGAGAGGAAGATAACGTCCTGTAAAGGGACGCACGCAGACTTGGTGTTATTCTTCATCCACGGTGTGGGGGGCTCTCTGGACATCTGGGGCAACCAACTGGACTTTTTCTCTCGGCTGGGCTATGAGGTCATTGCCCCGGACCTGGCTGGACATGGTGCCAGCTCAGCACCACATATAGTTGCAGCATATACATTCTATGCCCTTGCTGAGGATATACGACTCGTTTTCAAGAGATATGCACGCAAGAGGAATATTCTCATTGGACACTCTTATGGGTAAATCAGATGACACTATCCACATGCACAGTGGCTCACAAAGACAGAGCTAAAGGATTGATTGATTGATAATTTTATTAGACAATAAAATGCAAACAGTACCGGGGTACAGTCAAGCACAAATGGTCCAAAAGGATAGCGCCGAAGTGGTCTTGTTTCCATTCGGGTCCCATACATTCATTCAAAACACAACAATGACATCAGCAATGATATATCTCAAACATAATTAAATCTGGGTACATGTTGGAATAGACATTTGGAAAACAAAGGGGGGGGGATAAAGAGGTGGGGCAATCACATTCACTCCCTTGACCTGATGACAGTGACAGATGAAAGGACAAGGCCCCAGGGGGGTGTTTGACATTCTGGTTTTACTGAATGTCAAAGTGCAGTGCCTATTCAGAACATGTGCCCCTTTGGAGCCCATTCGATCGACTTCACCCTCGACACTGCACTTCATTAAGAAATCAATAATATACCTGGTGTTCGCAAAGTTTGAAATCGAGCAGATTCTCAAGATATGTAAAGGACAGTCATACAGACAAACACATTCCTGGAATTTAACATATACAATGCTCATAGACTAAACTAAATGATTATCGCTTTAAGTTTAATTACTGACACTACTTTGATGCAGTGTGTTGAGAACAAGAACGTTGTTTGAGGAAAGTTCCATTACAGCCACTGTCAACATTGTTTCTAAGTTATTACATTGTAGACAAAAGTACAACAAATCCTGATTCCTCTGACTTCATTGACACCCAGGCCAGTGAAGTTTTATTCTCCTCCTACAGTGTGTCATTCTGTACTTTCCTGGCCCATGAGTACCCAGACCAGATCCATAAGATGATTATGATCAACGGGGGAGGCCCCACAGCTTTGGAGCCCAGTCTCTGTTCCATCTTTAACCTGCCCATCTGTGTACTGAACTGCCTCTCCCCTCTACTAGCCTGGAGCTTCCTTAAGTATGACTAACTCTGTGTGATTGACTTTGTGTGTACAAAAATGTATGTGTTCATGCGTGCACAAATTATTTCGTGTAGCTGTGTGTGTGTGTGTGTGTGTGTGTGTGTGTGTGTGTGTGTGTGTGTGTGTGTGTGTGTGTGTGTGTGTGTGTGTGTGTGTGTGTGTTTTGTGAAAATATCAGGATACCAGCGGAAAGGGACAGTGCATGCGCTGTTTTTATAACTTGATACATCATTTTTTGTATTGTCCCTGTCAAATAAACATAAATAATAATAATCAAAATTATCAAATATGGCCCAGGCGGTTAGCTCAACCGTCTGGGCACCTAGGCTGCCGAGCCAGCCTGACGGCGTGCCGCGGGTTCGACTCCTGATCCCGACGGCCTATGCCGCATGTCTCCCCCCCCCATTTCCTGTCAGTCTTTCAACCTATCAATAAAAGTAAAAAATATATATATCTTTAAAAAAAACAATTATCAAATATATTTTTTTATATTCAAATATGTTTTCCCCCCATATTCGACGAATCTTTGAAATTGGAATATGAATTTACCGGCCCTAATGTGCATCTTGTGGACTCTTGTGGACCTTCGATAGGGCTGGTTTTGCCCGCCAGGGTGCCAGAGAGAAGCAGCTGCTGAAAGAGAAACAACGCCTTCAACGTGTCATCGTTTGTGCTGCGTGCCATGATGAGTGGTCAGTACTGGCCTGAGGGGGATGAGCTGTACCATGCTGAACTTACAGTCCCCGTTCTGCTGGTACATGGCATGTACGACAAGTTTGTCCCTGTGGAAGAGCACCAGCGCATGGCTGAGGTGAGGACAGCATTATCAGCTAGATACAAAGTGATCATGCTGACCATGCTTTTTGCTATGGACACCATATAACCAATGCCAATTCATTTCTAATAATCGCATCACAGAGACATCCATGGATTGATTACCGTGTCCATGTTTGACAGGGAAGCACTGTTGCTATGAAAGCAAATTCCTGTTCTATACCTGCCTCCTCATTCCTCTCCTGTATAACTGTGTCCATCTCCTTGTCTGTCTCCTGATAGATGATTATTTAGGGTTATTTAAGTTAACAAAGGTATTGCAGTTTGACAATAGATACAGTAGCGATTGATAAAGCGAATGAAAAAGATTGGCAGTTGTAAATAGAAATTATTACCCTGTTTACAACTGTGTCGTAAATTCAAACTCATTTTTGTTTGTTTTCTGTCAGATTCTTCTCTTGGCTTTCCTAAAGGTACTAGATGAAGGCAGCCACATGATTATGATGGAATGTCCAGAGACAGTCAACACACTTCTACATGAGTTCCTCCTCTGGGAGCCCGAAATCCCGTCCAAGAAAGAACCCAAAGCCCGTCCAGAGACTGCGAAAGCCCAACCTGACACTACCAATGTGGCACCTGAAACAGCAACAGTCCGACCTTTAACTGCTCGGTAACCTCCTCAAATGGCAGCATGTATGACAATAGGCAGTCAAAGGGTATACTGTGAGATGCTCTCACTGCACATTGACTGTGATCAGACCTGAGGATTCCAGAGCATAGAACAGTCATGGCTGGCCATGACACCATATCCATGTGTGCCTCTTCTGGAACTCAAAACAGTTGAACTGAGGTGGTCCTGAACTGCTGTAACCGTATGGGGTGGACCAGATTTGCCAGTCTCTGAACTTGCTCCTGAACTGGTCTAGCTGTCTAGAAAATGTGGATGTGAAATGTGGTGTCTGGAGTCGAGGACGTCTCGTCTTTGTTACAAAGATGGACAGATCAAAATGGGCACCAATCATATTTTTTTTCCATGAGGATGCTTGAGGTTCTCCATGGCAGATATGCCCACGGCTGTGCCTTGAGGTGATGTGTGACCAAGGAAGGGTCAGAAACGGGGGAAGGGGGGTCCAAATGGAGCAGTCACGGGGAATTTCAAATGAGCAGTAACATGGTCTCTCATTCATCCTACTAAAAAAGCTGCCTGTGTGTGGTGTTCAAGAGCACATACAAGTGAGGGCCTCCTGTAGTACTGAGGAATACAGTGCTAATGTTTTGACTTAAAACCAACACAGAAACACACATAAAGGAGTTATGGAGAGGCAAGGTGTTAAAAGTAAAGTATTTTAAGAAGATTATAGTATTTTAGGAACAGGCCTGTTAAATGGTCTTAAACAATACTTTTTTATATATTGCTAAATTGTTTTTCCAAGCATGGTTGGGGAAAAGGAAGCATCTGTTTTTGGCTTGCGCAAACTGCAAGGCCTTGAGACTCGTATGGTGTACCCGAGCGAGCCGAGTCAGCCATCATTACGAGCAGCATATTGCACAATGCAGCTTTCTATTCAAGTTTATGAATTAAATTCATTAAATTCATATTATGCAGTATTTGTGGTTAGCAGAAATGCCATATATGTTTAAAATGTAAAAACATTAAAACAATATTTAATAATTTATTTAGATGTACTACAATAATTGGGGTGCTGCTGGCATCTATGACAGCCAAGACATAACAGAGATTATAATATGTGCATGGCAAATCAGTGGTGCTTGAACAGCAATGTTCAGTGGTGATGGACTTCATTGAATCAATTGAGAAGCGTGAAAGGGTTGCACTACCTCATCTAATACCTTGTATTTGCAGGCTAACTGTGATGATTTTTACCAATTTAAACTAGTTTTTCAGAGAGGGAACATGACTGCACATGAGAGACTAAGGTTTAAAGAGCATTCATCTGTAAGGAATTTGCGCTTATTTTTGCACCAGAATTATGCTGAAGAATGATCGTTTTCCACATACAGTATTTGTTGGCACGTACAGTAGTACATACCAAAGATTTCCCAAGCTCTCGTTCTGTCTGTTCCAACCATTTCTGAGTCATTTACAGTAGGCCAATGTTTGTCTGAAATTACATTTCAAAATCTTTACTCTCCATCACTTTGTGCACAATTAACAGTAACACATGCTGCAGAGTGCAGACTACTCTACGTAGCCACTTTTAGCAGCTATTGAGTCATTTGACTTTGACAAATATATGGGTTTCATAGTTCAGCTGTTCTTAGCACTGTAGTGGTTCAAATATTTCAGATAAAAATCAATAATTTTCCAGTTGGGTTTCCACATTGTAGAAGCAACTCCCATGTATTTCTTATGGAGGAAGAGCACATCTTTGGTTTTATTTATTCTAGGCTATAGTTTTATACATGCCAATTGAATTTGTGGTTAATAATTAGACTTCAAAGAGTGAATGAGAGTGAATTCATTGAAACCTGGAAAATACTTAAAATCCAAGAAATGTCACAGTAGTTTATTCAGAATTGAAATAACACAAGTGTTCGATGTAAAATAGATTATAGATTTTATGTATGTCGACAAAACTTGGGAATAATATCCACCATCCCATTTTGTGCACTTGTGTTTTACATGTTTCTGTTTGCCTTTGATCATGACTCCATAGATGGATGGAGGACAAGTGTGTGTGCATGTGTGGTCTAGAAACTTTGAGAATGACTTAAAGGGACACAAAAAAATATGTTAATGACATTTAGAAGATTTAGAACACTTTCCTGGGAGTCTTTAGGTGAGTAATACAGTATGTGGTTTTAGATATTTTAGATTTTAGCAGTGAGCCCAGTGTCTCTGATGTCATGGACACTGGGCTCACTTACTTCCTGGACTACATGTTGTCTCGCCCTGAGCCCTCCCCCTATCCAGGAGGAGGAGCAGTGCACCAGTATGTACAGTACCTTTGTGTGACATCCATACTCCCTTTTAGCAAATCTGTTGAAAATATATTGAGTTCTTCCTTGTCCCACCGACTCCCATGACAAAACTTTCCTAAAACCTTTGTCATTTTATATGAATACAAACAAGTGCCTGGAATTCCATGACTTGAGCTTATTGATCTGCAATCTTTGTCTTTAAGAGATAGGGGAAAAAGGAGGGAGCCTAGATAGAACCCTGGTATTTTTGTTATGGTATTTTTTTTAAACTATAATTGTATTCATCTTGCATTCCATTTCAACTGGTCTGCTGTAGATGCGTAGAAGACTTTTATACTGTAGGCATATTAAAGTCAACGGTATTTATATTACACGGTCTGTTGTTTAGTGGGAATACTGAGCTAAATGGATTAGTGTACTGGAGCCTGAGCCTATTATGGTAAATTGTTTGCTGAATGCTGATATTTTGCAGATTCTTTATACACAGTATTTGTTACAATTACTATTATTATTACTATTGTTAATGACAACAGTAGTAGGCTAGTAGTCACTTTATGCATGCCTGGGATCTATCTATCTATATGGTGTCCTGTCTTTTGAGGACCTCTGTTGCTTCTTTTTATTATAAATCAAAATATAGCTCACAGTATTTATTTTTATTTAGCAAGAAAATAATATGAATTAACCAATTAAGTCAACATACAGTACAATTCTGCAACTCCTTTCTAAAATGTTATAAAGCCACCCATGGACGTAGTTTGTCAACAGCATGTAGTACAAAGTAATCTTGGCTCAATGTTTGCCACCCCCCCTCAATTAAGCCCATTCAATTTCAAACACTTTAATTGTCCTAATGGATGGCGAGATGACGATGTAACATTACAGAAAATATTAACATAATGGAATAACTAATGGCAATATGAAGGTTTATTAGGACAATGTCAGACAAGAGAAGCAGGGATGTGTGTTTTCAGTGAGTCAAACATCGAGATGGAAAGTGAATGGGCTTATATACAGTGGTGCAAGTCTGATTAAATTATTATCAAATATCTAAATATTGAATTAAGCAAATTAAAAAACGTTCTGGGGTACTTCAAAACATTGCATGCGTTGTTGATGACTGACATCATATGGCCTCCTCCAAGTACTTTGTGCCTATTTTGCCTGTCTAATACATTCATAAGTAACAAGTAATGAAACAAATAACTTTTTTTTACATCAAAATAGCACATACTGTACAGCAGCCTGCATCTTCCTCTGGCAATGTAAAAGGCATGGCATATGTACATTTCTAATCTCTTAATACTCTGCAGTTAGCCTGGGCTGCAGACCCTGAAAGTGTCAGGCTAGTCTGTAGTCTAACAAGTAACAACTTTGAAAAAAGTCATCTTACACACATTTTCCCTCAGACCTCCAGAGTGACAGTGGGACCATTGCTAGTCTCCTCCACTTTGACTGGACTGTCTTTTTTATCTTCATTCTGCTCTTTTACTGGTGCCACCTGCTGGTCCGAAGCGATGTCACCGTTTTGCTGCTCAGCTGGTTTGGTCTCTGCCGTCACCTGCTGGTTGGAAGTGGTGCTGTCGTTTTCCGGCTCGCCTGGTTTGGTCTCATTGATAAGCTGGACGGAGTCAGCAGCCGTTGCTGTAACTTCC
>NC_136812.1:26349962-26377462 GCF_951216825.1 Electrona antarctica
CCTGCCTACTCCCGCACTGCATGTACGCACACATATAAATGCATGTGCACGCACGCACGCACGCACACACACACACACACACACACACACACACACACACACACACACACACACACACACACACACACACACACACACACACACACACACACACACACACACACACACACACACACACAGATTCATTATGAATTATTTACTACCTTGAATGAAGGTATCAATGAATGAATTTGACAGGCCCCATGCAGTCATTTACCTGCAGTGGGTGACAATAGGTCCACTGAAGAAGTTGTTGAAGGAGTTGACCCGCCGCCTGAGTTTCAGGAGGAGGCTGGGCTCTCCTGGCACGCCGTGGTCTGGCCAGCTGATGAACTGGATATGGGTCACCTCCCTCTCGGAGCTTCTGTCATTCTTCTGTGAATGCACATACAGTACATCATGCATTACATCAACACGTGTACACAGATGAACCACTTATGCCCAATAATATCCTCCACTATTCATGACGAATAGCTGATTTGCAAGCGCTCAATGCTTCGCATTGTTACACGTGAGCTATTTTTGAAAAAAATGTTTTGAATATTTTGGGTAACTTTAACCTGAAATGACATGCCCAACATAGGGACGCCAGATTGAATGTTAAGAGAAACACACACACACACACACACACACACACACACACACACACACACACACACACACACACACACACACACACACACACACACACACACACACACACACACACACACACACAGTACACAAAACTCTATAACACTTGTCTTGGTGTCTTTGGATCTTTGAGCTCAATGTAACATAAACTCACATTAGTCAGGCTGAGTCTGCGAATGATGTAATCAGGACAGTGGTCTTCTCCTTTCAGCTTGACTATAAACTCTTCATAGACCTCGGTCTTTTGATCTGGGGATGGCCAGTACTGGGCACACTTAATCTGTCAATACAGCAGATTAATCGTTAATTTCATAATAATTATTCACTTGAAATGATCACTTTGTGATGGAAGCATGACATTTGGCACAAATCCCTAAGAGCCACTCTTATGGAAGAAGGCGCTAGCCAATCAAAAAACAAAAATGGCGTCCATTTCTTCAAAATGGCTGCCACTTTAGAGGAGCAGATATAATCTTATATGTTTACAATCTTTCAGGTTGTGATACAAGAATGATATTTGGCACAAATACCCTTCAAGGTCAACTCAAGAAAAAAATATAATCTGGAAAGTAACTGACTTAATTACATAATGTTATGTAGTCATAATGTGGCAAATATTCAGAACATGCACTTTTGCAAACCTCTGTCATTATAAAATAATTAATAAAAATGCATTATCTGTATACAGTAATAATGTGTTCAAATATCAGCAGGATGGCCATAGGAATGAGAGTGCTTGTACCTCCAAAACATCCATGTATTCTAATAAGTTACCTGATTCTGAAAAATGCTCAAAGGTCAGCAAAGAAGGTCATATCAAATGTCATAATGCCTAATAAACATTGTCATATTCACACTGGAGGTGTTCGGAAAACAAACCAAAAAAAGTTGGGCTTTTCCTGGCAACTTAAAAAATTGCAATGAATGTATGCAACGGTTTATGTTCAGATGATGATGGTGTAGTTATGAGTGATTGGATAAAGCGTGGTTCCAACCTTATTTCCCTCAATACAACGAGTCACCATGACGATCACAGAAGACTGTTGCTCCCACATCATTCGCCAGAAGTCGCTCACAGTTTCCTTCATGGGGCCTGTTGAATCATTTGGTCGTATTGGTCCTATGGGTCCATGTGTCCACACATTTACCATTAACCCATGATTAAAGGGATAGTTCACCAAAACATTGCTTATTTTCTATCAATTAACGACCCCATGAACTCATGAAGCCTTGAATTCATGGAGATGTTTTTTTGTTTTTGTCGCATTCCTAAGCCAATAATAAGGAGACTCTTTGTGCAGTTGTTTTTCTGCAGAAGAATCATTATGGAATGATGCTTTACCTTGAGCTGCAATGTACTTCTTATCCTCCTTGAATCCCTGTAGTAAAAGAAAAAATCACACCTGTGTGAATTGAGTGGTGCAGTGACGTCACACACTAACCATAGCAACCATGCTCATCTGTACGTGGGGCCACGTACAGGTACACACATACACAGGTACACGGGTACGGACACGGGTACAGACAAAGCTGGTTATTGGAGTGGTTTGCACCACTCAAAAACTACTTTATATTAAGGTCAATTCTATAATGCGTTATAACCACATTTATATCATGCATTATGAAAGTTGTTATAAATGTTTATATTTAGCCTATGCATAACAACTTATAACAAGGTTTATGAATTATTATAACTTGCTGGTCATAATGCATTATAAATTCAGTGGAACTGTCACAGTCTCTGGCTGTGTCCTTGTGTTTGTCTTTAGCCAAATTCCAATACCCAAAATCTCGGCCACTCGCTCACTCCCTCACGGTCACTCCAGCTTGACCCGGAAATGGTTAACGTCCCAATTGTTAATGTGCTTCTTGGAGGAGGCGAGTGGGCTCTCCATGAGCGCATACAGCGAGTGTAAATCAAGTGCAGGCTCGATGGGTTTTTTTTGTCTCCTCGCGGAAGACTTCCGCATCACATTTTTTTCCTTCTCCCGTGACGTATAAATCCTCCTCCTCCACATGTGGCACACAAACACTGCTTGAAACAGATCTACAAGCTCCACACTCCATTGTTTAAATAAACACCCTTGGACTTTGACATTGTGTTGTTTCTGCATTTGGGTCCCTCAGTTGAACTATAATTCTGACAGGAACAGCACATCATAACTACCAGGTAACACTTTACTATATAGGTTGTGTCTATAATACATACTACCAGTAAATTGTGACCGCAGGCCGCATTTACTATGAAAACGTGCATTTCCCGTCAGTTCGTTTGTCCGTCACCCCCAAGCACCCCCAACCCCCAAAATGCGGCCTGCGGCCTCATGACATCACGTGACATGTCATCAATATTAAGCCCATATGGGAATGCCCATATATGGAGATCCCTGATGTCATCAATATTGGCCAGCAACTCTACATCTGACCTCAAACCTCAAACCCTTAGATCGGATGCGTGCCCGCGACCTCGCCCTTTAGGACGAGGTTGTGTGCAGGTCAGGCATCTTACTGGTACGGCACAGTTGAGAAGCAGGAGTTAAACTATTAATCTGGTGTCAGTGAGGTCAGATGTAGAGTTGCTGGCAGGCTCCATATATGCAGATCTAGTATGTCAAACCATGTATGGCTATCCAGGGTTTGATGAGGTCAGTGTTGTGATCTTCATATATGGAGATCCAGGTGATGATAGTCAGCCAATAAGGCCATATATTGACATTCCCATATATTTCTCCTGTTTTTCATTGACCAAACAATGCACAATGAAAAACAGGTATGGCCAGGGTTCATGGCCATCTATAGCGTGTCTTGTATGTAGAGGGTTTGATGATGTCAGAACGACATCGTCGTGATCTTCATATATGGAGACGGCCATATATGGAGCGTGTCACGAGGCGTGATGGACTGACCATATATGGAGGCGTGAGTGATGGAGCGACGGGTGGGTTTTGCAGGTTTTCATAGTAACAATACTGTATGTACATAATTATTGTACTATGCATGCATTTTAACTTTTCTTTTAAATTATTCTTACATCAATGAAGCTGGCGTTGATGTAGTCGCATCCTGCAGTCCCATCTCCTGTTGCTAGCTGAACACGGTTGTAATCATCTGAGACAACAAAGAAAGAAATATGACAGTCTGTCACCCTCTGAAGTTACCTACATGATTGTGTGTGTGTGTGTGTGTGTGTGTGTGTGTGTGTGTGTGTGTGTGTGTGTGTGTGTGTATGTGTGTGTGTGTGTGTGTGTGTGTGTGTGTGTGTGTGTGTGTGTGTGTGCGCGCGCGTGCGCGTGCGCATGTGTGTAATGTTGTATATGAGTGAGCTGAGCTACCTACCTCAGTGTTTCCCAAACTTTTTAGCTTGTAGATCAGCTATTTTCACTAAACATTTGTTTTCTAATTTATGGAATGTGTTAGATTTTTATTTTTATTTCTTCATGAAATTATTGAAAATCATTATTGTTTTTAATTCATGAAATTCATTTTTTTGGTTTTTGAAATAATAATAATAATAATAATAGTAATAATAAATACAAACAAAATGTAGGAGACACAAAATAAAGAGACCCATAAAATTGGGTCCAGACCCAATGTTTGGGAACCAGTCCTCTACTGTAGCTACTGTATAAAGCTACTGAGCCAGAGTAGATCTGCAGCAAACTGTTGGATACTCACATGGCAGAATGTCCACATAGCGGTTCTTGCCTGCATTACAGGGCTTCTTGGCCTCTTTTGATGTGAACCTGGTAAAGCACCTGGGGATGCTCTGAAAATAAATAATGGCTTTGTGAGTGGCACGTACTGTACACAGCAACATGGGGAACATTGTAGCACTTTCACTAAAGATAGGCTAAAGCTCAAGTTGATAAGAGAGATGTGAATGCTTATTATATTATTATATGCCACTCTCTGCACTGAATTAACCTACTGTGAGCCCAGTGGCAGTGCTGTAAAGTAACTTTTACTACATTTATAGTACTTTTACTTCGACTCCACTACATCTCAGAGGCAAATATTGCACTTTTACTTCACTACAATTATTTCAAAACTTTTAGATCGGCTATTTTCAAAAGATTATTTTGAAAACTTGTGAAATGCGACATTCTGCATAACGAGTACTTTTACTCCTGGTAAAAACTGGAAGCGACGATGGAAGGCTCGTCTGAGGACTACCTAGAGAGAAAATCCCCAGTGGGAATGAAATAAAAGCCAGAAACTCACCTGAAACTCATCTAAGAACATCCTCCCCTCGTCAGCGTTCTTCCTCTTGTAGGTATCCAGCAGGAAGTCTGCTGCGATTGGCTCAACGGTCTTTAGGTAGTCCTCCTCGTCTATGAAACCAACCCGGCCAGTCAATGAGAAACAAGTATTTCAAACAGGTGAAGGTGCATTTTGCATTTCAGAGACGAGTTGACTGGGTCAATCTGGATTGCTTAAAACTGTAATCCATACTGTAATCAATTATTACTAGTCATGTGAATTATTCGATTACTTTGATACTTTCAACACTATGCAGACTAACATTTCATATTCAGAGTTAGTGTCGAAGTGTACTTGAGCAAGACTCGGAACCCCTAATTGCTCCCGATGTGAAGTTTGGCGCATTGCATGGTTTTCTCTGCCATCGTTGTGTTAATGTGTGTGTGGATGGGTGAACGTAATGCACAATCTATGTAAAGCGCCTTGGATAAAGGCGCTATATAAATGCACCTTTTACCAATTACCATATATGTTGTGTGAGCCTATATCGCACATCAACTGATAAACAAATCTATATTCCCTTGAAACAATCTGCTTCCTCAAATATGTGTGATTCCAATATCCAATTTCTTGTTATCATATATATTTTTTTATTTTTTGGCTTTTTGCCTTTATTGATAGTTAGAAGTGAAGATAGACAGGAAAGAGGGAGAGAGAGAAGGGGAGAGACACGCAGCAAAGGTTGTCATGAACGGGACTCAAACACACGACACGCTGTCAGGCCGGAGCCTATATGTGACATGCGCCTGGACCACTAGACCAGCGGGCGCCCGTTATCAGTTTATTGTGATCTTGTTATGTATATTATGAATGATCACCCCAATACATCCAGATACCAGAACTAATGTCTGAAGCTAGTACTGGATGTAATTTTTGTGCAGGGACCTCTACTGTACAGGCAATTAGAAAACGTCTCTGTACTTACTTGATTGTGGAATAAGTCCCATACCTTCATCATTGGGGTCACTGTGGAGAGAACAGCACATTTTTAATTCACAGGACTCCCATTTTCAGAGTAAGGAATACAACAGTGGTCAGGCACCACAATATCTAAAAGAACTCATCGATCTCTACAATCCTAATAGAACACCAGTGTGTTCACAGTATGCAAAAATGCTTACTGTCCCAGAAATATCAAAAGTTACAATAGGACGCAGGGCGTTTAAGTCAAAGGCACATCAGCTGTGGAACCCTCTCCCGGCTTCGGTCCGTGGGGCTGACACGCTCTGCACATTTAATACTAGATTAAAAACCTTTCTCTACGACAAAGCCTATAGCTAGACTTGTCTTCAGTACTCGGTCACCCAACAAAGTAAAAAGGGTGAGAACTGAGTAAGGGGAACCATCCACCAAACCCCACACCTTTGTTGTGCGTCTGCTAAATGCCTAAATTGTACATTGTTTGTGTGGGTTTGTCTCCCAGTAGTGCTTGTAATAAACACTGTATAGGCTCCAGTAAGGCCTGCTACTAACTCAACATACGGGGAGCCACTCCCCGGAGTCTCTTTTCGTCTTCCACTTCGCAGTTCCGTGGACCTCTAATATGAACCCCCAACTGCCGAGTGTGACCGTGGACCAGGCCTCTTCATAGAGCCCACCAGAAGTGTGACCGTGGACCAGGCCTCTTCATAGAGCCCACCAGAAGTGTGACCGTGGACCAGGCCTCTTCATAGAGCCCACCAGAAGTGTGACCATGGACCAGGCCTCTTCATAGAGCCCACCAGAAGTGTGACCGTGGACCAGGCCTCTTCATAGAGCCCATCAGAAGTGTGACCGTGGACCAGGCCTCTTCATAGAGCCCACCAGAAGTGTGACCATGGACCAGGCCTCTTCATAGAGCCCACCAGAAGTGTGACCGTGGACCAGGCCTCTTCATAGAGCCCACCAGAAGTGTGACCGTGGACCAGGCCTCTTCATAGAGCCCACCAGAAGTGTGACCGTGGACCAGGCCTCTTCATAGAGCCCACCAGAAGTGTGACCGTGGACCAGGCCTCTTCATAGAGCCCACCAGAAGTGTGACCGTGGACCCGGCCTTTTCTGCTTTATATGTAAAGTGTCTTGAGACAACTTGTTGTGATTTGACACTTAAAATTTAATTGAATTGAAAAAAACAACAACAAAAAAAACAGTGGGATTCGTTAAAGCCTACATAGCCTACAGAATAAAATGACCTTTGACAGGTGGACTGCAGAATGCAATTCATTATCAATAATCTTTATACAGCAGGAAATAGTAACTGACAACACAATGATTCTGGATTCTATGATTTCAACACCCAATGTTCCATCAGGTAACATGGGAGTCAGACTGGTAAGACACTTAAACCGCCAAGAAAAGCTTAGGACCTGAGTTTTAACTGTACTTTGGAGTGCTCTTGTCCGTCTACATGAATGTCTTCGCCAAACATAGCTGATTTACAAACTCGCGGCGCATTTGTGAGCTTGTAGATCGGCTATTTTTGGCAAATGTTCCGTCCAGGTTAGGGATGTTACTTGGGGTATTAAAGAATACTTACTAGGCATTCCTGTACCGCAGAATGTAGATCTTGTAGACAACAAAGAGCAGGGCCACAGATGTAAGGATGATAAGGGATACCAGGAATACGATGAGAGCATTCTCATTGTCTATAAATTCACACAAGAAATGGAATAAAGCATACAAGAGGTTGTTATTCTAGCCCCAATATACATTACATACAGTATAACAACAATTAAAGATCTAAGCAGGCAGCATTATAGATCACTTATCTCAGAATTATGTTTTAAAATGTTTAAAATGTTGCAATGGGAGAAATGTGACATTTATGTTATGAAAAACATGCATTTGGAAAGTGAAACACATACACCGTGTTTTAATGCTCTTCGTCGTTTTGGCGGCGCTTTCATATTCTCCATTGTCAAGAAACACCTGGGAAAAAAATTGACACCCCTTTATCTGGAATCATGAAAGGTGAGGAAGAACTGAAGCATGTCATTGTCAAAGCTGAACAAAGCATGTGAAACAAAACAGCAATAATGCATACCTTCACTGTGTAGGTTGTTAAGTAGCTCAAATCCGTGAAGTCAAAATGACAGTTTGGACCATGGTTCTCTTTCTCATCCTCCAGCTGCTGTCCTCTATAAAGTTCCGCTTTAACTTTGCTGAGATGCTGACATCCATTCATATCCTCCTTTGTAACCGTACAGTTTACTTTAATTGCATTATTGGCGGTACAGTTCAATGTCAGATTCCGAGGAGTAGAAGGTGCTGTGAGATATGATGAGAACATTTACAAAAGGGTAAGGTAAAACTTTCTTTACATTTTCTTTTAGATGGTACTCTGTGTTTAACCACATTCTACTTCTAATGTAACTATAATAATAACAGGTTGAACACAAAATACTGTATTTGTACATTTGTATGTGTTGTGGGTATCTAATAATAATATTATAATATATAATAATATACTGTACACATGATAAATACTTAAATCCCGTTTTGTTTCTCATAGCCACTGTATATATATATATATAATATATATGTATATATTATAAATATGATAATAATTGGTCACTTACTTCCTGAAGGTGTTTTAATGGGGGTCCCTGACATATTCCTGAAGTCCTTTTTATTTTTGTAGGTGCCTTTTACTAACCAAATATATTCAGTGCATGGCTTCAAACCGAAACATTCACATTTCTCAGACGTTGCTTTTCCATTATGATGGATTGGATGATGGTTGGATGGATAGTTTTTTGTGCTGTTACAATGGCAGGTGTATATGAGAGACTGACTGAAGTCTCCACATTTGGTTCTGTTGAAGTCGAAGTTGAAGTCGATCTTAATGGAGTCGTTTGTTGGAGTTACCTTCCCATGATTGATTTTACCCTCTGTTGGACACAATATCACACATTATATGTCAAGATGAGCTGAGCATTATTAATTCATGGGACGTCATGATCAGTGGTGGCAAGTAACCAAGTACATTTACTTAAGTACTGTACTTTTACTGTACTACAATTTTGAGATATTTGTACTTCCGATTTCCAATACATTTACTTCTAGTCCACAGACTACATCTCAGATCCAAATATTGTACATTTACTCCACTATATTTATTTGAAAACCTTACTACTTACTTTGTAGATTTTTTTTTTTAAATGTTTTTTTTTTGTGGCTTTCGCCTTTATTTTATATTTTTATGGAGGGACAGACAGTAGGCTGACAGGAAATGGGGAGAGAGATGGGGGGAAGACATGCAGTAAAGGCCGCCGGGATTGGGAGTCGAACCCGCGGCACACTGCCAGACTGGATTACCAGCCAAGGTGCCTGGACCACTAAGCCATGGCCCAGGCCTACTTTGTAGATTTTGATAATTATTACAAAACATACATTAACCATTTCAGCCCTATACATTTCGGCCATTTGAAATTAGCCGATCAACAAACTCACAATGCGTCACATCGGCCTTGTGAAAACCTTTTTTGAGTACTTTTCCCACCACTGGCCATGATAAGAGAGGATATTAATGGTGCATTTATATAGCGCCTTTATCCAAGGCACTTTACATAGATTGTGCATCAATTCACACACACATTCATACACCGATAGCGGCAGAAACCATGCAAGGCACCAACCAGCACATCAGGAGCAATTAGGGGTTCAGTGTCTTGCTCAAGGGCACTTCGACACTAACTCTGGGGGAGCCCGGGTTCGAGCTGGCAATTATACAATTATACTCATTATACAAGGAAAAATCATTACCAACTCACCGCAATCAATTTTGACTTTTTGATCTGGCTTTTTGATGGTAATGTTGCCGTACTTGATTATAGCATCACAATTGTAATCTGTGTAGGCCTCCAGCTCGGTCAATGTCTTGGTTTCCTGTTTTGTTTTTTGATCTGAGGGACAAAAACACATGTCACAGTTAGAAATTCTCCACTTAATGCATGTGTAAATAATTATGAGCAAGGACAATACTGTATTCATTCAGTCACTTCAAAGAAGTGTCCCTTCAGTCATGTTTTACATGTGAAACATTTTTAAGAAGATTGTCTGTTTGTTTGTTTGTTTGTTTGTTTGTTTTACTTACCCTGACAATTTAAACCAATGGTGTGATTATCAGTACAATGTGATGGTTTGTTCTGCCATTCTGGCATTTTGGCAGGAAGTCCATCAGGAAGTGTCAGATTGATTTCTCCTTTGAAAGAGTCTAAGAAATCATCTGTTGAAAATATTAGAACACATGTGATGATATACTGTATATTGG
Source organism: Electrona antarctica (assembly GCF_951216825.1). Lineage (NCBI taxonomy): Eukaryota > Metazoa > Chordata > Actinopteri > Myctophiformes > Myctophidae > Electrona > Electrona antarctica. The sequence continues at coordinate 26,360,146 of NC_136812.1, forward strand.
ACCACCCAACCACCGCACGCACGCACGCACGCACGCACGCACGCACGCACGCACGCACGCACGCACGCACGCACGCACGCACGCACGCACGCACGCACGCACGCACGCACGCACGCACGCACGCACGCACGCACGCACGCACGCACGCACACACACACACACACACACACACACACACACACACACACACACACACACACACACACACACACACACACACACACACACACACACACACACACACACACACACACACACACACACACACACACACACACACACAATTATAAGATATTGACATAACCATGCATACTGTACCTGTATTTTGCTTTACGCTGAAGCTAGAGTTTGTACAGTTTCCTGAACGAAAGTGTGTAGTCAATGAACAAAGCTGTTGGTACTTGAGCTTTTTACAGAACGCTGACGGATACTCCATGCTTCCGTAGCATGGCTGGGCATCAAGGCCTTGCTCACTCAAATCCCAATCACTCAAATAGCAAACACTTTCAGAAGAACTGCATTTGACTGGTTCGATGTCGCCTTTCTCTGAGAAATATTTTTGACAACAAAAACATGTAAGTGAGCTTGTAGATCAGCTATACTTGCATTTCATGTGTGTGTGACACTACAGTATGACGAAATAGGACACAATTTATTAAAAAACTAAAAGTTACAATATGGATATACAATAATATACTGCATTTTGTGTATAATGCGTGTGTGTGTGTGTGTGTGTGTGTGTGTGTGTGTGTGTGTGTGTGTGTGTGTGTGTGTGTGTGTGTGTGTGTGTGTGTGTGTGTGTGTGTGTGTGTGTGTGTGTGTGTTTTCAACATACCCATAACACCTGTATAGGTAGAATTCTGTCCATTGTGATAACAACTGTGTGTATCGTTTTCATGAACAATAGTCACAACAGAATCATACATGGTACAAGGCTTCAGGCCTGTAAAACTTGCATTGGAATTGAATGGGCGGTCGTTGGATTCAGGCTGAGGTGTGGTGAGGTTAGAATCAGCTCTAGTCAGTGAGCAGTTACGACTGATACGACTGATGTTAGCTTCAGTCAGAGTGACAGTGCAGTCACCACTGATGTTGCTATCGATGTTGATCCGAAAGCCAAACCTCTCAGCTTGAAGTGTGTATGAACCTGCCCCAAAACAAAGTGCACACATAGCATAGCAGTGAGAATTATTATGTAGATGAATGTTAACCACCACTATTTCAACATCAGAGTCAGACCTAGCCTGGAAAACAGATGAATCTGCCACAGAAAATAAATGAAAACCCTGGTTTGAATAACATTTCGCTCACCCCAGTGTTGTGGGTGACCAATCTGATTCAAAGTGAGACTTTTTTGCTGTGACGTTGGAATCTTCCACACCGAAGTTCCAGGCTAATATCTATGCTGTGATATTAGTCTGGCCATGCCAGGCTAAGTCAGACCCATTGGTTGGTGTAATCTATTCTGTACGCCTTCATTAATTAGGACAGGAGATAATAATAATACTAATAATACCACCAGTATGAAATATAAGCAGGCTACACATTCACAGCTCATAGGCTCATCATGAACAGAAGTGAATTAAAACATTGATACTCACATTGGGATGTAGTTGTACCTATAATGTAGAGCAAAGATAAAAATATTTATTAGAACACAAAGACAGTGTAATGTTGCAAAGCAGTACAAGTTCAACCTGTGTTGATTTCATCGACTAAAACTATGACAAAAACTGTTTGTCGAATGCCTTTATTCACTGATGAAAACTAAATAAAAACTAAGCTATGATGATTAAAACTAAGACTAGACATATTTACAATTACATAATTACAATTACAAATAAAAACTAGACTAAAATGTTAGGGAGGGACTAGTGGAGAAGAGATCCATTCATTTTATGTTTGGTTGCGCTCAGGTGTTGCACTCTGAAAATTGGAGATCTACAAGCTTGTAGATCGGCTAATTTCAGCATGCAACCAAGTGTAAAACCAGGCATTACAACACCGTCAAGGCCTTCCAAAATAGATTTTCGCAGACAAAATAAACTGTAGATTTAGTCACCTAAAGTCTTATGATATTTAGTTAACTAAAACTAGTCTAAAACTAAAACATTTCAGATGACTAAAATATGACAAAAAATAAAAAATAAACACAAAATTGTTGTCAAAATCAACACTGCTCTGATGATGACGGATGACATTCTAACATTATGCTAACAACATGTCATACATAGACTTGGTACACTAGAATAGCAATGCAGACATTTAAATGCATAGATCGAATTCGACACAAATAAGTCACCACGTTTGAATACATTACCACGGGTTGTTGTGTTGGTTGCAGGTAAGGTGTCATTTGGGTCAGTGGAATTTGGACTGGTGCTTTGCAATGCATCTGCATCTGCATTGAAAGATTAAAAATGGAGCTCAGAACAAACATGGATAAAAAGATGCATGCATGAGTCATTTCACAACAGTTGCTGGAAGCAAGTGCATAAAGACGTACATGGAACACAAACCAGGCATATATCTCTGCCTGGTCTGTGTTTACAATTACAAAGAACTGTAACTTACCAGTCGTAGTGTTGTTCGCACCTAGAATTATAAAAGAAAAACACATTACTTTCACATTCAGACATCGAATCAAGTCACAAAGCAGTAAACGATTCTGTTAAACATTACGTATGATTATTATTTTTTTTGTTTGTTTGTTTATTTGTTTGTTTGTTTATCTATCTACCAACCACATTAGTGCCGGTGTCCCTATTTTGGGCACGCCTTTCTAAGTGAAAATTAGGCCTATAAAAGGTATCGGCGGGACACCGTCGTACGACAAGGTATGGAGCAGGTAGTGGTTAATTTCTTCGTTTGAGTAAAGAGCAGTATAAGATGTCCACTTCCCCTCAGCTCTGTTGACGAGAGTGTCAGCGAGCTGCCAGAGGAAAGGGTGTTGCCACAAGCGATGATTCTCAGCAGAACTTCTCTATAACTTCTGTACTTTGGTATGCTATAACCTGGTTGCCATGGCGATGCGGTGGATAGCATGAGCTCTCGCTATTTCAGAAGCCTAACCACAGTTTCCTGTCTTGCAATGAGAGTTCTCACCAAGCATACAAAATATATTTGGTTTCAGTTTGCCCAAACCTATGTTTAAATGTACATCTTATTTTTGGGATAAGGTAGATCATTTTGATCTGACTGAATTCTTTAATATTTTCAAGCAAACACAGCCAGCAATAGCATGCTAATTTCTCTCGTGATGCCTTTTGTAGAGTGAGAATTGCTGTACGGTGTGTTTCGAGTTGAGGCCAAGTTATACTTTAGTACATTGGTAATTATTAAACATAAATATGAAACATCCTCAGTGTTCATTTATGTGTGTTGTTTGTAGCTGCTGCCACTGAAAAAACTCCTAAACTGGACCTAGCTGCAAAGCTTCTCCTAAACTGGACCTAGCTGCAAAGCTTCTGTGCCATTTTAGATTTTTGCATTGGCAGATAAAAATAGCAATAGCTTCTACATCTGCTAGAAAGTGTGAGAAGGCATTTGTAGAATCGGCCTCAGGTCTTACTGGGATAATACAGGAAAATAAAATGGCTGATGATGATGAGTGACAGTGAGACAGTGAGAACATGGCTGGTGCAGCAACGAGAGCCAGGATGTGGTTTTTGCCCTTGCTTGCACAGAGGAAGATAGAAGATGCTCTCTGCAAATCGCATTGCCCTCCGACACTTCTAACACACTATAGTGTATACAGTACTGTAGAACAGATGTTTAGGTTAATGAGGGACAGATTGAATTATACCAGTTATAGGTTGGAACGTATCACTTTATCCTATGACTGCTCCAAAGAACAGAAACTTTAACTCGAAACAGTAATTTACATTTAAATTGTCTTGTTTCATACGTTTTGAAACATACTGTATCTTTCTTTCATTCTTTTAAGATTTTTTGGGCGTTTTGATAACATAGTATACTGTGATACTCACAGGCACTACACCACAGGTTGCCCCACTGATAGCCCCACACACATGCAGTATAATATATCACACGCACGCACGCACGCACGCACGCACGCACGCACGCACGCACGCACGCACGCACGCACGCACGCACGCACGCACGCACACACACACACACACACACACACACACACACACACACACACACACACACACACACACACACACACACACACACACACACACACACACACACAAAAACACACACACACACACACACACACACACACACACACACACAGACACACAGACACACACACACACACACACACACCTGTATACGTTTCACAGCTACAGTAGATCAGATCTTTCAGACACTGTTACTTCATTTTAAGCCCCAAGCTTCCCCTTTATGATGAATTCTCAAGTCACTGCCTTGTGTTCCAGCTCAGTCTCAGTGTGTTGGAACACGGAAGTGGTCAAAGAGCTGTGTGACACCGCTCAGTTGCCTCCAGCCTCTGAATGTGAATAGTGTATGTACATAATATGTCAGTACATAAACAATTACGTTTCTCTCACAGGCCTACTTCAAGGAAAGCAGAACAAGGAAGCATGAACATGTTTTCCCCCAAAGTTTATTCTTAAACACCTTTATTTATTCCTTATTCTAAACTTACACTGTAGTCAAGCTTTTGGTAATGCACTCATTCTCATTTGTAATTAATTTGTTTTTCAAATAGACTCAGTTTATGGAAATGATATATAACTTACAAATAATAAACCAACTACGGGGATGTAAAAATAATGGTACAGTGAGGACATTGGGACAGCGTTTGTGGCATTGTTCCATTTCGATTCCCCCTTTTTGCAGACAGAAAAACTACTAAGCTACTGACCATGTTGACTTTACAGTGACAGCTGACACCTTTACTGTCCCTTGATTGAGAGAGGGATGGTGGTGGTGGTGCACTAGCAAGGTGCACGAAAAGTCATAAGAAAACTAATGTATTTTGCAAAAAAAACGTCTGGAAGACCCCCAATGAAGTGGAGGTGCCCATCGGTCCGACATAAGGTTAGGGTTGAGGTCAGCTTTAGGCATAGTTAGGGTTAGGAATATAAACGTAGTTATAATGCGCGTCGCCGGACCAATGGTACTTCGAAAAAAAGGACCGACCGTCGGACACGTCATTATGACTCAGACATAACCATGAACAAAGCAAATACGCCTATATATATAGGCAGGACCACCGCCACGTCACTATGACTCAGACATAACCATAAACAAACAAGATACGGCCTTATATAGTCAAATATAAAGAGAACTGGTTGTCCAGAGCCTATCTGACCGCTATATGGGGATGCCAATATATGGGCATTTACAAATAATACATCGGAATAAACAGGACTGGACAAATAGGCATAAATGTGACACAGGTAGACAGACACAGATCGCATGGGGGACGGGTAAAACGGGAACTTTGACAAAGCCCCTGACAATATAACTCAGATATATCGGTTGGATTGGCGGTGCGACGTAGGTGTAGCGGCCCCAACCTCTAGTTTTGAAAATGGACCCATATGGGATCTTTCTCATGAGTGAGAACTTGTGAGGTTATACCCCGAAAGACAGACAGACAGACAGACACACACACACACACACACACACACACACACACACACACACACACACACACACACACACACACACACACACACACACACTTCAATAAAGTTGTATACGAAGCAACCTTTGTCTGAATAAAGGTTTGAGACCCAAACATGGTTCCAGGTGCCTTTACTCTGGAGCTAAATTAAAAGCTTATTCTGTATCATTGGTCTTATCCTATCTGCCTACTAGCCAGTAGTTCAGTACAGTAGTGTATCATTGGTCTTATCCTATCTGCCTACTAGCCAGTAGTTCAGTACAGTAGTGTATCATTGGTCTTATCCTATCTGCCTACTAGCCAGTAGTTCAGTACAGTAGTGTATCATTGGTCTTATCCTATCTGCCTACTAGCCAGTAGTTCAGTACAGTAGTGGAATTAAGTCAGGATCAAAACACATCTTTTGCATTAACCTGAAGGATTAAATACTGAATGCAGAATTTGTTTGTATTTTTATTTGACAAATAAAACCATGATAAAGAAATAAATATATGTATATTTATCAATTACATGTTGCGACAAAAAAGAAAGAAAGAAATGAAACACTCAGATGCTTATGTTCTGCCTCATAATAAATGTTTTATCACCGACCATCTACAAACTACAAAAGTTCTCCAAGTGAATATGTTTGTTTTGAAAGTGCATCATTGAGGTGTTTACATGAGCATTTTTATTCAGAATGAGCAAGTCATTCTGAATACAATCTGAATACAATATCTGTCCATGTAATGTTGTCTTACATCACATCATCTTTTTGGTATGGTTTCCTTCAACCTTCATAGATCAATTCACCACGTCACAATTTTTCTATTTTTTACCAACATTTCATAAACAACCATACTTAGTTAAATCCTCAGTGTTAATGTATCTATCATGTTAAATTAACATAGTGAGCAGGTCCATTGACTGTCCCCTACTGTACTTCAGTGTAGATAAAGCCAAAACACCATCCCATGGTTACTCACCAATCCCATTAGCTGAACCAGTCAACACGGCCAGGAGCAGCACGATCTTCAGTCCGTAGAGTCCCACCATCATGTCCAGGAGTTAGGGTGTATGCGGCCAATAAGACACCATGCATGCAAGTGGGGTCACCCACCAAACCGTACGATACACAGCTCCAAGAGAAAAGTCTAAATGGAGTATAAACTTCTACTTTTGTTTTAAAGCTATACGTACGTTCTCTGTCTGGCCTTATCGGTGGACACAGCTTCCTGTACTGCACCATAAACTCTAAACCTCGCCTCTGCTTTCAAATCATGCTAGTCAGAGTGATGTCACACTGAAGAGTCTTCCTCTACCTTAACTTTTTTCATCCAGGAAGTTTCATTTCAACAGCTACACCACCAATTACAGGAAGCCGCCTCTCATCTAAAGCATTGTATCTCTTTTCTTCCAGTCTGACTGACACACAATGTTGCCAATGCCATGTACGCCATAATCACTGCTTTGTTCACATTCACAACACCTACCATCTCCTCTAAATATCTATTACTTATACAGTCTCTTTGTTTTTTTTAATTGTTAAATAAATAATCTTTGAACATGGTTTTTAGTTTTAGAAAAGAGTCTATAAAGAAAAGGGGATGACTACTAATCACTTGGCCTGAACTACCATAACAATCTTTAAACTATTTTTAAACTTAACTAGCAAGTTTGCATTTAATCCATACATTTGGTTAAAAGGTGCACAGGCTGGATGAGCCAAGGTTTGAACCAGGGGATGTCAGACAGCAACTCTAATTCCTGTGAATTTGAGTGCGTTACACCACATGACGTAATGAAGTAAATGTCTTTATGTTGGAAATTCAGTTATCAAGATATATTATATCAATTTGAGTACTTAATTTAGACAACATAGTTTAACATTTTGTTTATTTGATTTTTTTTACAAAGGCCGATTGCTCCATAAGTGAAAAAAACAATGTTTAAATTTGCACTGAAATCCACAACAATTGGATACATATACACACATTGATAGGCCTACATACTGTAGTATATGCACGATATAATTCAAAATTCTGTTAAAACAAAATTTTTGAGATACAATTTTTAAATTAGCCACACTGCATCTAGCACATATGAAAACTTGAATTGGACTTTGTTTAGAGCGGATTTGCTATAGATGTTTACAATGTGGCTTCTCACACAGCGTCACAGTAGATGTGAGACACTGTAACTTTTCACTTCCCCTTTCTTCCCATTTAAACAGAATGCACTGTCATATCTTTTTGTACAGTATTATCACCCTTTCTCCCGTTAGAATCAGACACGTTTCTTTGCACAGTATTATTTACAGTGCCATGCTCTCGCTCATTCTTACTTTGCTCTTTGTCTTCCCTTCCTGAAGACAGAAAACTTGCAGGAATTGAGTTTTCTTCTGCCTTCTCCTGTACAATGAAAGACATGCATCTGGATCTTACAGTATATCTCTCCATTCAGTACCGTTGTTTGATCAGCACACTATATCTATCAGCCGAAAAAGAAAAGATATACTGTAGGGATTAAAGAGGACAGAGATGAGAGCGAGGGAATAAGGCAGACCCCATGGTGTGCAGAATCAACATACTGATGTACAGTATATCTGCATGAGGTGGTGACCCGATGACTTGATGAGCTGGAGCTAACCTTGCCTTTCCAGCATATGGGTGTAAGTTACTGCAATCATACTATGTGTATAATATATATCCAATCACGATATAGTCTAGGTAAAATTGTACATTTAAGCATAGCAATATTACAGTAAACAAGACCAAGTGTATACTGCCTGCTAGTAGCCCCTAGTGGCTGTGCTGCTCATTACGCCCAACCAGACCAGTGGTTGATTGTGGTTGATTTATTGATTGATTGATTGAAGTATTTATTAACAGTTTGCAGAATTACAGTACACTTCAAGCACAACTCCATACAAAAACTGTAAACTGTGGGACGACACCATTACACTTGTTGTGGGACGACAGCATTACAATAGGGTCCACTAAACGACGGTTTGAAGCGACTGTCCGTCAGTTCAAACCTCTTTGGTCTGGTTGGGTGTAACGCATGCGTTGTACACTTCGCTCTCACTAGTAGGGAATTTTGGCTTGTGGGTGCAGGGTTGGCGGAAAGGTCATGGGTTCACACAAAGACATGGTACGCAATGGTTAATCCAGGGAGCATGAATGCTCAGCAAATAAATTCATGACAATAATTAGTTAAAGGTAGGGTATGTGATTTTATTTGGTTAAAATAAGTGTTAAAAAGCCTCATTGCTATAGTGTTTGTACAAACTTTGTAGCCTGTTTCCAGCCCATAGACCCCGCTTCTTATAGTGATTTAACATTTTAACAAAAAACCTTTTGTTTTAACCAAAAAATATCACCTACCCTACCTTTAACTCTGGTTTGGTTCTCAGTACAGGGACAGTGGGATGTGTTCATATTAGGGATGTCCAGATACACTTTTTTTCGTGTTAGCCGATACCGATACCAGAGAATAATATTTATAATACAAAACGAAAACATATCTTATTTTGAAGTCCACAGATGGGAATTGTGTTTATAGCTATCTAGCTATATATCTTGTGTTGTGTTTATAGCAGACTCCTCACTCATATGTGCACTTGCAGTTTGGGCAAATCAAAAGCAAACTCCACATGCCCCAACATTTTATTTACCTGCCATAGTGTCAACCGCTTACACCTGTGTCGGATCGGTGGTTAGACTGGCATATCGCCGATACCGATATGACCAAATAAGGGCCGATATCGATACTTTTCCGATACCGATACAGTATCGGGACATCTCTAGTTCATATAGACCTAGATATCATATAGCCACTGTTATGATGCTGGCAGATCTTCATTAAGCATTTTAGAGAGAGAGAGAGAGACTTGAACTCAGTAAATATAGGCTATATATGAGATAGTCTAGTCCTTACCTGTATTTCATATAGGCTAACCCTTTGGAAGAGTCCTAGACCACCAATTACTGATGTTTTGATTACCGATATCTTTTTTATTTTATTTAACCTTATTAAAATTATTTAAAAACTAGCAGATCTACAAGCTCACAATGTGTGAAGACTGAAAACATTTGAAAAATGTCACCTACAACATACCCAAATTAGGAACACCAGATGGAAAGTGATTACAAATTGGGACACATCAGCTACATATTTTCCAGTAACGATAAAAACAATAATAGAGAAAGTCTTTATGGCCAATATATTGTAGCAGCCAAAAACCAATATAATCGGTCGGGCTCTAGGCAATAGGTTTGTTTAAAAAGTTCAATGCATCACAATGTTGAAAAATGTCAAGTGCCGTGAAGACTGTGAAACCACTTTTGCAAGAGTTCTCAGGCCACAAGATGGTGGGGAACACCTAGGGGTTTAGTTCCACCTGAACTGCTTCTTCTTCTTCTTCTTCTTCCTCTTTTTCTTCTTCTTCTTCTTCTTCTTCTTCTTCACTATTGTATTCTTCTCCAATTATCCACTGTCTTTATAATGGAAACATAAAATGAAACATCTAACTAACGGCTGGTTCAGTACGTAAACCATAAACCATGTTGCCGTTTAACCTAAGACCTGGACATTTATATAAATGGGGGTGAGATGGGAGCATGGGCTGGGTGAGAAAATGTGTCACAAAACAAAACTAAGAATTTCCACAGTAGTCTTAATAGAATTCTATTCTTGAAAAAAAAAGTGTCATGCTGCTTCCTCTACTCACGTCTCTGATGTTGAATCTGCCTCCACGCCTAAACCGAATGTATGCTTCATAGTACGACGGTGTGGCTTGCCAAAAAGAACAGACTAGGCCACATCCATTTTCCCCTCTACGCCAAATCTCTTCGCCAAAAATAGCTGATCTACAAACACAATGACTTATGAGTTTGTAGATCTCCTATTTTTGCCACATGTTCATCCCCAGAATAAGGATGCTAGGGATTATGTGCTAAACTATAGAAACAGATCAGTTATAATGGAAATAGAATTATACTTCATCCATCATGCTACAGTGTTAGTCGCAGAAAATAGCTTGATCTACAATCTCACAACACTTTGCGGATGCTATTAGATCTAACATGCAACACCATTACGTTAGAGTATAAATTGCGCAAAAGGGAAGGAGGTCACTGACGCTCTTTTAGTTCCTCTGTGCAGTCGCAGCTGTGACCACAGGGAGGTGAGATAAAAATGGATTGCTACTGTAGCAACACATGCATGTGTTCGTGAAATTCTGCACCCTGATGCACGCAATTTTCCTCTGCTCTATGCATGGCACACCGGCACTTTGTATGTGGGTTACCCACTTAAGGGTTTTAAAACTGTATGAGCCTGCAGTTCAGTCAATTCAAGGTGTGCTTTTTTTTTTTAAGAAAATAGGTTGTGGAACAAACATTTTAGGAAATTAACTGTATGCTATGATTACAGTGAAGATGTGTAATACTAATATCAATGTTTCAAGAATCAGCACAGCCAAAAGACAGCACTTTAACAACAGCAACAGGACTAAAAGTCTATTTAAAGGCCTGTTTCTCAAGCTGTTGGTAGGCCGGGCCCACACATGCATAAACACATAACTGAGCATCTCCTGCTACTGCATTGAAACTACTTTGTTTGAACTAGCTTGTTTAAGGGTTAACATGATGAGCTGAGAAATATTGCATGTTAGACTTGCATCAAAGTCTTGGTGTCACACATGCACTTCATGCCCACTTGTGGTGAAGGATGGCTGGCTCATCTGTATAGACCAGTGCCGTATGGGTTTTGGCTTTTTGCACCACTGAAATTTAAAATGTGCATTTTTCTTTAGTCTGCTCACGTGGTGCATTGACACTCACCTGAGGAAGAGTTGCTGTTTCTGTAATTCCTTTCACATCGCACTAATGCACAAGCATCAGAGATCGTTGAATGCTTTTGTGCTTTCAATGAGTGCTTTTGATTATTATTTTTGCCAGGTGTTTGAAAAGCAAAGCACATGATTGGCTGCCTCGTCTCTAGACTGCCTCTAAGTCAAAGGGAGACTTACCCATAAAACCCATAGTCTGAATCCTGCAACGTGAAGCCGTGAGCTGAGGCAGAGGCTGTGGCACACAAACTGATTATACTGATGTTCATAAACGAGAGCATTCTGCACCTGGCAGGTATGAGTCATTCTTGTTCATGGGGAGAGTATGTTTTGCACTCCGTCCGTGTGTCCGTCTGTCTGTTACCAGCTAATCTCAAACTTTGTACACACACTCCCTGGATGCCAAAGATGAACCTCTGCCCCAAACTTTTCAGAACGGCCTGTTATAGCGCAACATGATGCAGCTTTTCACCTTTTTTACCTATAACTGCAACGATCTGCATGAAACGTTGCATGCACACTCATATATATTAAAAAAATAGATACCTCATTGGCCTGCAGCGGCCAATGAGGCTGAAGGCATTTGCTCAGATGAAGGCACGCTGCGTCGCTGCCCAAGTGACGTCACTCATGCGACTCCTCTATGTCTCTCGCTGTCACTCAAGTGACTATTGGCCAATCACAGTGCGTCTTTTCCGGGACTTATGTTATGCACGTGGAAGCTTCACAAGCTTCCGCTCATGCTTCGCAAGGAATCTCTGGAAAATTGTGCCTTCAAAGTTTGCAGGATTGGCCCAAATCATGAACGCAGCGTGCAATTTATGTGAAATCTTTCACGCACTTTCCTACTAGGCTGAGGAATGTGTCCCCCCCTTTTCACATTGGCCTGTTATAGCGCCACCAACAGGTGGATTTTTGCAAAACAATCTTTTGGAACAAAATGCCTCAAATCATCCAATTGCCACCAAAGGTGTGAGAAGAAATGGCACCCTTTTCATATTGGCCTACAGTATTATAGTGCCAACAGGAGGCCACAACCTGACCTGGCCTGGTGGAGACCTGTGCCCCGAGGGGCACATTTTCTAGTTTTTACTGAAGTCTTTCCCATTGTTAGAAATACATATGTCAATGCCGGCACAGCATTCACATTCATACATTTCAACATAGATCCTATAAAACTTGTGTATAGCATACTGTACACCAAACATAAATAAGTCTTCCATTCACCATCACATATTTACCACGTCATCACTTTGTTATCTACAGTCTCTGTGTAAGTGTGTATCTCAGTGCACCTCTGCTGTCCCACATTTCCTTTTGCCTGACAGTTCATCTTAAACTAGTTTTTTGTGTTAGCTGCTGTTCTCTGCTGAGCAGAAGGCAGCCGTTTTACCAGAAGAGCAGAGGAGTGCAGAGGAGAGTTGGTCATAACGGTCAGAACAAACTTCCCTTTTTTTCCCCTGCTTGGTGTCTTGAACCTCACAAAAGCATGGTGTCCTCCTGCATCACTGGCATGTTCTACACTGTCTATGTGATACCATACCATACATACTCCCCTTCTAGCAAACACAACTGCCTGTTTCTTAACATTTCCCTTTTTGGACGTTTCAGCATTTAGTATAGCTTTCATACAGTGCCATACATCTTTTCCATGCAAATGAGTACACTTGAGTACACTTCCACACATTTATGTTAGTCTAACAGCAGCTAGCATGCTGGTAGTCTGTGCTTTTTGTGGTGCTCCACAGTCTACACAGTCCACACTGTGCCACAGATAGTGATTTGTTGCAATGCAAAACCACTGGAGGGCAGTGTGGGTTCATGTTCCAGCACAAGCATCTCTGTTCTGACATGTCTCTCCATGCTTGTTTTGCCAATAGCCAAGTGGCTAAGACCATTTAGTCACGCACGCGCATGCGCGCACACACACACACAGCGTTGGGTTATGGACTCCTTTTGGCTCCTCTCTGCCAATGACTGACAGGTTCTTAACGAGAGCAGCCTAGAGCGCTTGCCCTCCAGGCCTAAACACACACACACACACACACACACACACACACACACACACACACACACACACACACACACACACACACACACACACACACACACACACACACACACACACACACACACACACACACACACACACACACACACACACACACACACACACACAAAGATGCAGACACACGTCTATTCAAAAACAGGCACTGTCTTATTTATCAGGCTCAATCAGGGAGTGTGCCTGACAGTCACTGGGAGACGGTCTGGGTTATTCGGCTGCATTGTAACGTTACTATGAGGCAACAGTGATACAACACAAGGAACGCCGGTCGCTGGGCTGTTCAATAGAGTTCAATACAAACAGAACAACACAATGCCACTGAGGGCTGATCACAGTGCATGAGCATAAATTATGTGTGTGTGTGTGTGTGTGTGTGTGTGTGTGTGTGTGTGCGTTCGTGCGTGCGTGGTTATTGTGAGAGGCACGATGATGAGACAACATAGCTGTGGAGGCGAAGATGGAAACCCAGAGCAGCATGAACCCCCCCCCCCCCCCCCCCTCCCGACCCATCCCTCAGTCCTTCCATGATTCATCCCTCCTTCCACCTCTGCTCCCCTCTTTCTGCGGAGAAGAGAAAAGCCAATTAAAATACCATGTGGATGGATACGTTGAAGAAAGACATACCTCTGTGACATTCTCCCCCGCCGCCACCCGCAGTGACAGATCTGGTGCATTCAAGGAGATGAAAAAATGTACGCCCCCCCCCCTCCTACCACCATTAAATGTTGATGTACAATATCATATATATAGATAGATAGATAGATAGATAGATAGATAGATAGATAGATAGATAGATAGATAGATAGATAGATAGATAGATAGATAGATAGATAGATAGATAGATAGATAGATAGATAGATAGATAGATCGATCGTGTGTGTGTGTGTGTATACTGTATAGATTATATCCACACTGTAAATACAGTCTAAGCTGTATAGAACAGAATATATAAATCAAAATCAAACTGCCCCCCATACCTGTACATACTGTATGCTATTTGCTTGCATGCATGTGAGACCCCCGTATGCCAAACAAATACCTGATGCAGTGTTCCAGGTAGATACCTGATGCAGTGTTCCAGGTAGATACCTGATGCAGTGTTCCAGGTAGATACCTGATGCAGTGTTCCAGGTAGATACCTGATGCAGTGTTCCAGGTAGATCCATCCATCCAAATACCTGATGCATCAAATACCTGATGCAGTGTTCCAGGTAGAATGCATCCATTTCTAAATGAATACATACACAGAGGGACATATCCGTGCACTCCCATCGCTCTTCTCCATAACGCGCACGCACACGCGCACACACACACACACACACACACACACACACACACACGCGCACACACACACACACACACACACACACACACGTCTGTTCTCTTCCTCCACTCTTGTATTCTTCTCTTCCTAACCCAACATCCAGGCCTCCCATGAGATCCTGCTTTCTATTGCCAGACCGGGCCTGTACTACGCACACGCACACACACACACACACACGTCTCTGAGGACCCACGAGCTGCCAGTCATTTCAGCTCAGTGTAGTCTATCTACTGAGGGGTTAGTGTGCGTGTGTGTGTGTGTGTGTGTGTGTGTGTGTGTGTGTGTGTGTGTGTGTGTGTGTGCGTTGGGGTCAATGGCTGGCAGTATGCGACACCTCGTCTATCCAGGCCTACTGTGGTACTAAATACTGTATGCCTTTCGTTTAGCTCGTTTAATTTCGCAACACACCTGCATCCACCAGAAAGAATAAACAACGCCTTGTAAAGCTCCACTCTCATGTTAACCTTGCAACAATACAGGGATGCCAAAGGAAACACAACAAACGATCAGTTGCAGACAATGTGCTGTAGAACAAGAACAAGCCATGTCAGAAGAGAGACCGTAATACACCAGTGAATATCCATGCTAATATCCATGCTAATTTCCACAACGCGCATTCATTATACGGTACTTGTATTGCTGATACGCGTGCTGTTATTCTCGAGTCGCGGCGGAATAACTTGGTTAAACTGCAGTAAACGGCAGGCTTTCCTCTGTGAGACGGTCCACAGAGACAGCAGGGCAACAGCACACACAAGAAGACATAGTCAAATGCATGGGGGGGTTCTGAGTGTCCGTTCAGAAATGTGGACGTCAGTTCACTGACCCAGCACTAACGAGGAAGTGGGCCTGCGTCTGCGATCACGCAGCGCCTCTTATCTAGTGACCACACAGCGCTCCGCTATCTCCCCACAGCGCTTGACCATGACCACTGGCCCGGGTGATTAGGCCATCGTCCAGTCTTACTTTAGATTAAGGTTACAGTGAGCAGAGCTGCAGTGATGGGAGACGATGTGAATTATTTTAGCTGGGGATGGGTGTGTGTGCTTATATGAGGCCAGTTGGAATGCATGCTAAGTATGTGTCAATGTGTGAGAATGTATGTGTGTATGGGTACAATTTAGGAATTTAGCAGAGGCTCTTAATCAAGAGCAACTTACAGTAAACACAAATACATAGAAATATAGTCAATCAAGAATCATAAGCAAGCTAAGAACCTAATATCTGTTTAACAGTAGATTATATGTACAGTGAAGCTATGAATATACAGAGTGCTGTATATATGAGGCCTGCTTGCTAAGTACTGTATGTGTCAATGTGTGAGAGTGTATGTGTGTATGGTACACACTACACAGTAAATGCTCAACTCTGAGTGTGTACAAATGCAACAAAATAGACCCTTAAGTTAAATATTTTATTGTGTGGAAGTGTACTGTACAAATATGTTGCCATAGAATGTACTGTATATGACAGTACACCAGGAAAAGCCCAACCTAACAGACCCAGAGACAAACAATAGAAGCATCAGCTCCACTATCTGTCCTGGTGGATTGGATAAATGGTCAGAGTGGACATGTGTGATTGCCAAAGTGTCATGGAGCGGCGACTCACCCGTTTAATGAGAATCTATGGCCCGGCCTGGTAAAGGGCCTGACTGAGGGGTTGTGACAAGTCCTAATGCTCACATGTATAAATGATGCGGGGTGGGGGGGGGGGGGGGGGGGGGGGGGGGGGGGGTACAGTAGGCTGTGTGGAATCAATCCTCGGAGAGCATGGGTGGCATTTTAGTGCAGGTCACAAAGCGATGAATGGCTGAGGACAGGGGGGGGGGGGGGGGGGGGGGGGGAGAAGCACTATCACTGCAGGAAGAGCAAAGGAAGGTTAAGGAGAGATTTAAATAGTGAGAAATCCTGACGTTTTAACAACATCAAATGACACAAATGAGCCAAACACTGAGTAGAGAATGGATTTCAAGGCATAAGAATCAGGACAGAAGTGTTTAAGTGGATTTGCAATGAGGAGAGCTGAGTGGCACATTGATATTCCCCTGTGGGGTGGATATTCAAGGCCTAAGCCTCTGAGACACAACAATAGGAAAAAACACACGCACGCACACACGCACACTTGCTCGCTCACACGCACACTTGCTCACACACACACACACACACACACACACACACACACACACACACACACACACACACACACACACACACACACACACACACACACACACACACACACACACACACACACACACACACACACACACAGCGCATTGTGTTTGTTATGTTGAGAGCGTTTGTCTCTCTATGGCTCCAGCAGAGAGGGGTTAAAATCTAGTTGAGATGGTATCACTGGAGAATATCACATTCAATGTGGAGCCTGTGTGTGTGTGTGTGTGTGTGTGTGTGAGCAAGTGTGTGTGTGAGCAAGTGTGCGTGCGTGCGTGCGCAACATGGTGCC